>NW_015165845.1:273527-282493 GCF_001447785.1 Gekko japonicus | reverse complement strand
GGCCTGGAGATCTCCCGCTTTTACAACTGATCCACAGCTGACAGAGATCAGCTCCCCTGGAGAAAACGGCTGCTTTGAAGGGTGGACTCGGTGGCATTGGACCATGCTGAAGCCCCCCTCCCCAACCCCCCCTCTCCCGGATCCACCCCCAAAGTCTCCAGGTATATACCCTGTACCCTTTCCATGGAGAGTCGCCCTCTAGAAATCACTGTTCCTTGCTTAATGCAAACAGCAGATAGCAAGGCTCCCTCTAGGTTGTGGAGCCTTGTGAGCAAAAATCCTACTTTGTGAGCTGCTGGCATGAAAGCTGTGAGCGGGTGATTTGGCGACTGCACAAAACAGTTCGCTCTGGAGCCCTCCTTAATGAGCGAAGACAAAAATGTGTGAGCCGGAGGCTAAAAAACTGTGAGCTAGCTCACACTAACTCAGCTTAGAGGGAACACTGCTGAAGACCTGTGCAGGCACATGAAAGCTCATCCCTTGAATAAAACTTTGTTGGTCTTAAAGGTGCCGCTGGGCTCAAACTTTGTTCTGCTGCTTCAGACCAACACGGCTGCCCACCTGAACCTGCCAAGAACTGCTTTCGCTGCAACTTAAGTTCCAAAGTTTGTCACTAGATGGCAGAGAGAAGTGAGCAATCTCTTCCATGACTGATTCCATAGTATAAAATACACCCAAGGCACTGTTTAAATAGAAGCTTGCAAAACAAACTTGTTCAGAGACAGGTTTGTGTTTCCGACTGCTGTTAGGGAGCAAATTGTTTCATGCTCTTCCTTCTCTGAGCACTGATGGCACGGTTAAGGTGTCAGACTAGAATCTGGGAGACCCAGGTTCAAATGACCCATTCTGCCATGGAAGCTTGCTGGGTAACCATGGGCCAGTCATGCACTCTCAGCCTAACCTACCTCACAGGGTTGTTCTTTTGAGGATAAAATTAGAGGAGGGGCTCAGAACAGTGTTGTAAGCCACTCCCGGTTCACATTGGGGACAAAAGTAGGGTATAAGTAAAATTAAATAACTAGTTGTTGTAGATTATCTGGCTGTATGGCCGTGGTCTTGGCATTGTAGGTACTACATACAGGCCGGCAAATCTACAACAGCTAATGAACTCCGGCCGTGAAAGCCTTTGACAACTTAAAGATAAATAACGATAGCAGAAAAAAATCCCTTGGCAAAGGGAAGACTACAGATATGCTGTCTTTGTAATAATCGAGTAATGAATGTAGAAGAAGCAGAAGCAGAAGCAGAAGCAGAAGCAGAAGCAGCAGCAGCAGCAGCAGCAGCAGCAGAAGAAGAAGAAGAAGAAGAAGAAGAAATTGGATTTATAGTCTGACCTTCACTCGGAATCTCAGAGCAGCTTAGGCTGCAATCACATGTGCCTTTAGATCCGACATAGGCGCGAACGCCTGATGGATCTAAACGGAGCAATCAGACAGCAACATCTGGGAAGCGTCCCATAGTGATTGGCAACCCGTGCTGCTCCCCCGCAGAAGCGGAGTTAAAAGACACCAGGAAAAGTCTGGTAGTAAATGGGTTCTGACGGGCCACTGATGGACTTTCCCCTGTCTGATCGCTCAAGCACGCTCTCAAGCCATTGGGATCGTCTGATCAGGCCATCTGGGCTCGGTGCCGTTATTTCCCCCCTTTTCACAGTATGCGCATTATCGCATACTCCTTCAGGGGCCCTCAGTGCGGAGGTGTGATTCCTCATTTATGTGCATGGGAAACAAATGGCCGAAAAGCCCTGACTCACCCGCAGTTGCATCTGATCACACAGTGACGGGCTGCACCCGCACCTACAAAGGGAGGTGTGATCTTGCAACTGCAGGTCAAATTCCTCCGGGGGGAATCGCCTCGCTTCCCCTCCACTTCAACTGGTTCATCTGACCACAGCCTTACAGTCTCCTTCCCTTCCACTCCCCACATAGGGCTGCCAAGCCATGGCGGGGGATCCGCACGTCTTCACAGGATCCCTGCCGCGGGGGACAGCGATACGTGTTGCACCACCGTTGCCAGGATGTGACACTACACGTTGCTCTGGCAACGGGGCTGTTTGGAGTCCCGTTGCCACAGCGACGTGTAACGTCACATCCTGGCGACGGCAGTGCAACACGTATCGCTGTCCTCCGCGGCAGGGATCCTGTGAAGACGTGCGGATCCCCTGCCGCGGCTTGGCAGCCCTATCCCCACAACAGACACCCTCTGAGGTAGGTGGGACTGAGAGAGCTCTGACAGAAACTGCTCTTGAGAGAACAGATGTGCCAGAACTATGGCTTGCCCAAGGTCGCCCAGCTGGCTTCATGTGGAGTAGTGGGGAGTCAAACCTGGTTCTCCAGATTAGAGTCCTCCGCTTTTAGCCACTACAGCAAACAACACCAAGCAAACACAATGGCAGGTTGTACTGGTCCCAACCCTATGCTTACAAAGAACTACTCTCTCCCCTTCAAATTCTCCCTTTGAGTGTGAGTTCCTTGTTCATTGCTGCTGGAAGAATAAGTCAGGGAGTCACTACAGTCATCCACAGGCTTCTTCAGCCATGGATACTCCTGTGTGAGCTGGTACACCTGAACCAAGTAAAGGAATAGCAAAGTGTGGATGATAAGGATATTTGGCATTGATGTAGTGCTTTCAGCACTCAAAGTACCTCATGCACATTGCCTTGTTGAAAATCTTTCAGCAGCTCCATAAGGTAAGCCAGGAGTATTATCCTCATATTACAACTGAGGTTCTGGCAATGATAGCTTTACCTCTGGCAATGATAGCTTTGCTCTGATTCCTTTACCCTTCCCAAGCAAAATTATTCAAGGCCTATCTTTTGTATCTCTCATGTCGTACAAGAATTGTATGACATAAGATCTGTAGAGCCAGTTTCCGAAAACTGCGGGGCAAGGGCGGGCGTCTGATCGCGTTTCCGGTGGCATCCGGCGCCCGCCCATGTCCCCTTGCAAATAAGGTGTTGTTTTTTTGTCCAAGTCTCTGTGGATGCGCATGCGCACCCAACGGAGCATGCGCATTTGTCATGTACGCACAAAAACAAAACAGTTTGCCACGGCACACGCTTCTTCGTTTGCGCGCCAGCTTGTCCTGTGATCGGCACCTCTCCCTTGCCATGGAACCTCCACAGGACCTCCACAGGAGGTCTGATCGCGTAACTGCGCAGTAGTTTGCCCCAGGGCAAACAGCCACGCTTCTCCCCCGCAGTTTCCTGCCCGTATGACCGGGGCCCAGGAGTATTATCCTCATATTACAACTGAGGTTCTGAGACAGAGCCTATGGCCATAGTAAGCTTGTTGCAGAAGAGAGATTGGAACCAGGAACCTTTGTGATAATATGACACATCGCCTGTTCCAAAGGGTACCAGCAAAGATGGAGATAATATTCACTATTAGCCCTGAACTGGATAGCCCAGGCTAGGCCAGTCTTGTCAGATCTTGGAAGCTAAGTAGGGTCAGCCCTGGCTAATATTTGGATAGGAGACCTTGAAGGAATACCTGGGTCACTATATAGACGCAGACAATACCAAAACCACGTTGAAATCTCTTGCCTTGAAAACCCCAGAGGGTTGCCATAAGTCAGCTGTGACTTGACGGCACTTTCCACCACTATCTGCAGGCCGACTATTAAATGCATTACCATGCCACCACATTTGCGGGGAGTTACCTCTGGCAATGATAGCTTTGCTCTGATTCCTTTACCCTTCCCAAGCAAAATTATTCAAGGCCTATCTTTTGTATCTCTCATGTCGTACAAGAATTGTATGACATAAGATCTGTAGAGCCAGTTTGGTGTAGTGGTTAAGAGCGGTGGACTCTAATCTGGAGAACCAGGTTTGATTTCCCACTCATCCACATGGAGAAGGAGAAGAAGAAGAAGAAGAAGAAGAAGAAGAAGAAGAAGAAGAAGAGATTGGATTTATATCTCACCCTTCACTTGCAGTGTCAGAGCAGTTTACAATCTCCTTCCCTTTCTCCCCCCACAATAGACACTTTATGAGGTAGGTGGGACTAAGAGAGCTCTTTTGAGGACTGCTCTTGAGAGAACAGCTTTGAGAGAACTTGTGACTGACCCAAGGTCATGCCAGCAGCTGCATGTGGAGTGGGGAATCAAACTCGGTTCTCCCAGATTATAGTCCGCCACTCTTAACCACTATACCAGACTGACTCTCCAGCTGGGTGACCTTGGGTCAATCACAGTTCTCTCAGAGCTGTTCTCTCAAGAGCAGTTCTCTCAGAGCTCTCTCAGCCCCACCTACCTCCCAGGGTGTCTGTTGTGGGGGGAGGAAGGGAAGGAGATTATAAACCGCTCTGAGACTCTGAGTTAAGGGCGGGGTCTAAATCCAACTCTTCATCATGCTTGTTGTGTGTAGCTGTGTTTGGGCTGCGGATTACTAATTAGCATCACTGTTCCTTACAATTAGAAGGCTACTGGTCAATTTTAAATTGTACCATTTGACATGGCTAGCTTCTACATGAATAGGCAAATGCACAGACCACATCATGTGTTGTTTGGAGAGGTCTGAAAAAACCAATACCTTTCTGAAAAGCCACTTGGAGGTCTAAGCTGGCCTAGCAGATTCATGGACTGACCCTTTCACCTCTCCGGGCCCTCCCTGTTCACATCTGGCTTCAGTCATAAGTAAAGTAAACTTGGTTGTGTCAGTTTGAGTCCTAATGGGTATTTGTCCACACTTTAACTTCCTCATAATTCAGAAATGCTTGCTAAATTGCCTGCCAGCCACCCGGGTCAACTGATGATGGTCCACACACATGGAGAGAGAGAGAGAGAAAGAGAAAGAAGGAGGAGGGGAGAGAAAGTACAGTGTTGTGATCAGAGTATCATACTAGGATCTGGGAGATCCAGACTGGAAACCCACTCTGCCATTACCACCCTCTCAGCCTAATCTGCATCACCGGGTTGTTGTGAGGAGAGACCAGAGGAGAGGACAAAGATGCTGCAAGCCACGTTGGGACCCAGCTTTTGGGAAGAATATATACATATATGTATATGGGCGCAGGTGCAACCAGTGAATGGAATGGATGTCACGGAAGTGTTTACTTACTGAGACAATATTAACATTTGTACCCAGTGTGATATAAATTTAGAGTGTCAAATACGAAATATCCACCCTGCCATGATGTTTACTGGATAATCTGAGCCAGTCACTTGAGGGCTAATTGCATGGCGCAAAGGGGAGGGGCTGGGGCTCAGCGGTAGAGCCTCGGTTTAGCATGCAAAGGTTCAATTCCCGGCACCTCCAGTTAAACGGCTTAGCATGCAAAAGGGTCCCAGGTTCAATTCCCGGCACCTCCAGTTAAAAGGATCAGGGAGTAGGTGGTGTGAATGATCTCTTACCTGAGACCCTGGAGTAGGGTTGCCAACCTCCAGGTGGCGCCTGGAGATCTCCCACTAGAAGAAGAAGAGATTGGGTTTCCACCCTGCCCTTCACTGCCTGAAGGAGTCTCAGAGCGGCGTACAATCTCCTTTCCCTTCCCCTCCCCCACAACAGACCCCCCGTGAGGTAGGCGGGGCTGAGAGAGCTCTTTCGAGGACTGCCCTTGAGAGAACAGCTCTGAAAGAACTTGTGACTGACCCAAGGTCACACCAGCAGCTGCATGTGGAGGAGGAGGAGTGGGGAATCAAACCCGGTTCTCCCAGATTAGAGTCCACGCTCCTAACCACTACACCAAAGTATCACAAATGATCTCCAGATGACAGGGATCAGCTCGCCTAGAGAAAAATGGCTACTTTGGAGGATGGGTGGAGGATGGATTCAATGGCATCATATCCTACTAAGGTTCCTCCCCTCCCCAAGCCCTGCCTTCTCCAGGCTCCACTCCCAGAATCTCCAGGAATTTCCCTACCCAGAGCTGGCAACTCTACTGGAAAAGCTGCTGCCAGTCCAAGTAGACAATACTGACCTTGATGGACCAGTGGTGTTCAGCTCGCCTAGAGAAAAATGGCTACTTTGGAGGATGGGTGGAGGATGGATTCAATGGCATCATATCCTACTAAGGTTCCTCCGCCCCCCAAGCCCTGCCTTCTCCAGGCTCCACTCCCAGAATCTCCAGGAATTTCCCTACCCAGAGCTGGCAACTCTACTGGAAAAGCTGCTGCCAGTCCAAGTAGACAATACTGACCTTGATGGACCAGTGGTGTTTAAAATCCTCGTGACTTCTGTTGGCAGGGTTCGAGGAATTATTCAATCCCATGCTTTGGTGTTCCCTTTCAATGACTTTTACTGCAACTGGATTTGCAAAAAAAAACACAAAAAACAATAACAGACTGCAGGCCATTAATACAACAGAGAGGTCTTCAGAGTACAAGCATGAGCACATATAGAAACACAGCAGAGAGGAAAACAAAAAGAGGCAGACCTGAAACTGCAAGAGAAACCATTCAATAAACCCTGAACAATAGAGAATACACCACAGCTCCCCCTAGGGCAGTGATGGTGAACCTTTTAGAGACCGAGTGCCCAAACTGAGACCCAAAACCCACGTATTTATCGCAAAGTGCCAACACGGCAATTTAACCTGAATACTGAGGTTTTACTTGAGAAAAAACAACATCAGTCGCTATTAGCCACAAGGTATAGATAGGGGCTCTGGGGCAAGTGATGCTCTGTCTTCTTGGTACTTGGGGGGGTCAACAGTGGGAGGGCTTCTAATGTCCTGGCCCCACTGGTGGACCTCCTGATGGCACCTGGTATTTCTGGCCACTGTGTGACACAGAGTGTAGGACTGGATGGGCCTTTGGCCTGATCCAACATTGGCGTCTCTTATGTTCTTATGTTTTAACTCATACATTAACTTAAGATGATCCAAACAAAGTAAGGAAAGCAATCCCAAAATGCTTTCATTTATTTAAAATTATTTGGCAGATAATTCGACACTTTAATGATGGTCTGGGCCTGGCTGGGCTGATGGCACGCGTGTCCGCAGAGAGGGCTCTGAGTGCCACCTCTGGCACCCATGCCAAAGGTTCGCCACCACTGCCCTAGGGTAAAGTGGACAAAAGAACTCTTTCCGCGGTATTTACATTCACTAGATTCTTAACAGGCTGTCACTTTTCCAACACCCGTTCTCGACTGCAGGTGGACTATTCCCCCATGTTTATTTTTACCAGAAGGTTCCAGTGATGTTCTCCAGGTAATGGTTTTGGTAGAGCATCTGCAGTCATTTCTTCAGTTGGGCAAGACTGCATATGAATGAGTCCTTGATTTTGGCTATCCTTGAGAAGATGATATTTAACATGGATGTGTTTGGACTGTGGGGCTGACGCTTTCAGTCTGTGATGGCTTTATACACCCTTGATTGTCTCTTGCTCGCTAGTTAATGAGTTTTCTTTAACTGTTGGGGGTCGCATTGGATCTAGTCAGTCAGTCAGTCGGTCAGTCGAAACCTTTATCGGCATAGATTAAAAAAGAAAAAGAAATAACAGCATCATACAAACCACAGATTTTAAATACACAAAGACAATCATCCCACCGGAACGTTAACCTTATATTCTCAAACCCTCATGGCAATAGAGAGGAAACTTGCCACTGCAAAGGTAATATGAGGGTGGAGATCTGATAGAAGGAAGGATACTAGTCTCTCTTCCGGGGAACTGTGCCCATTAATCAAAAGGGGGCTGATTAGGACATACATGGTATCTAGTCATATGAATATACGAAGCTGCCTTATACTGAATCAGACCCTTGGTCCATCAAAGTCAGTATTGTCTACTCAGACTGGCAGTGGCCTCCAGGGTCTCAGGCAGAGGTCTTTCACATCACTTACTGCCTGGTCCTCATTGGAGATGCTGGGGACTGAACCCGGGATCTTCTGCATACCAAGCTGATACTCTACCAGTGAGCCACAGCCCCTTCCCTGGTCCAGGGGTTTCACCAAAGAACGTCGTCCTGCTTGTTGCAACCTTGTCTCTCTTTAGGTCTCTCTTGGGTCTCTCTTTGGGTCTGTACCCTTTGCAGCAATTGTTCCTTCTGTGGCTTGATTTGTTCAGCTTCGAGCATTTTTCACTGGGAACAAAATGCCACGAGTATCCAATCCTGATTTGGCCCACAGCATGGCGCTCTTGTTCTCCCCCCCCGCGCCTTTTTCATGTTCTGAAACATCCATGGGAGTGTGTATGTGTGTTTGTGTGTGCCAGTGTGTGGGCGGACAATTGTTCTGGCACTTAAGGCAGGGGAGGTTGTGCTGCAGGCCCACTCAGGATCGGGCACTTGAGGCGTTTCAAAATGACTTCAAAATGGTGACAGTGTCCTCATGGCAGCCACAAAGATGCCATAACTTTTAGTTTGGCTCTCAAGTGTGCTTTTTGTAACCAGTGCTTATCTGTTCAAATGGATTACTGGGGTGGTGGTGTTGATGGTGGTAGAAATGTCTAGGATGGGGAGTTTAGGTGGAAAGTAATGAGAGATGAGACTGAATTCCAAAGCTGGCTGGTTCAGTTCCAATACATTTAGTTTCTCTCTTGCAAGTCTGAATTCTCACAGTGAATCACAGAATCACAGAGCTGGAAGGGGGCCATACAGGCCATCTAGTCCAACTCCCCGCTTCAATGCAGGATCAGCCGATAGCATCCCTGACAAGGGTTTGTCCAGCCGCTGCTTAAAGACTGCCAGGGAGGGGGAGCTCACCACCTCCCGAGGCAGCTGATTCCACTGCTGCACCCCTCTTACTGTCAAAAGGTTTTTCCTAATATCCAGCTGGTACCTTCCCACCCTTAATTTCAACCCCTTCTTGCGAGTCCTATCCTCTGCTGCCAACAGGCAGGGGCCATTTCGTAGAAAAAGAGGTGCAGGAGCTCATTAGCATAACTCATTAGCATAACTTATTTGCATATGCCACACCCCCTGACATCACCAGAAGTGTGTCAGAAGGCAACACCCATCACTTAGGCTCCACTGGACTGTTTTGGATTGCTAGCTATCGGGGGGGGGGCGAACGCACAGATGTGGCCAC
>NW_015165845.1:227170-273353 GCF_001447785.1 Gekko japonicus | reverse complement strand
CCTGGCTGCTTCTTGCTCCTCGTGGCCTGACTGAGGGCTGCTGGGAGCAGAGGGCGGGGCTTGTTGCATGTTCCCGCTCCCTGGGCTCCTTACTGCTGGAGCTCTGCTCTTGTGTGCTCCCGCAGGAAATGATCCCTGCCAACAGGAATGGCTCCCTGCCCTCCTCTAAGTGGCAGCCCTTCAAATACTTAAAGAGAGCAGTCATGTGTTTGAATCTTCCACTTCAAATAACACCTTCTTCATGTTACTTTCCTATCAGCTGCATACAAATTCCATGTGATGCATCAATGATGAAAAAAATGATGTAAAGGTAAAGGTTCCCTTGCTCGAAAGCCAGTCGAGTCCGACTCTAGGGTTGCGGTGCTCATCTCCGTTTCAAAGCCGAAGAGCCAGCGTTGTCCGAAGACGTTTCCGTGGTCATGTGGCCGGCATGACTAAACACCGAGGCGCACGGAACGCTGTTACCTTCCCACCAAAGGGGTACCTATTTATCTACTTGCAATTTCTTGCTTTTGAACTTCTAGGTTGGCAGGAGCTGGAACTAGAGATGGGAGCTCACTCCATCATGTGGCAACTCAGGTCTCGAACTGCTGAACTACTGACCTTCTACAGCCTGCAGTTCAGCGTCTTAACCACTTGAGCCACCGCAACTCCTAGGTTACCCGTAGCTCTGAATCTATTCTATGGGAAATCAATTGAAAGCACCGAACAACACCTACAGCAAGACCGTAAAAGGGCTGTAACAGTTTGTCTACACTTCCAAATCCAGGCCAGGAAGGGGAAAGTTGCTTTGATCAGTTTTGTGCGGATCCCAAAGCGAACGTATGTCACTTCTTCTCAAATCTCCTAATTGAAACAGCCGAGAATGGAAACAAAAATGAGGTTGGATGGGAACGTGAACTTTCCCCTCTCCAGTCTTTCTCCAGAATTTTTTTTAAAAGCAGTCTCATTTCGTGGGAAGAAAAACGAACATTTTCAGTTTCTGCATTTCAAAGAGGATGCGCAGGGAGTGCTGGCAGTTATTATAGCTAATGTATAATATGACATAATTGTAGCCAGAGCCGGCAAAGATGCCGCAGTTGCAAAGGATGCTAATTTTTTCCATACGGTATCCCAGCGAGTACAAGTCTTTTTGAGTGTCAACAATGTCATCAACTGGGAAGGGGGGAGGTGGATTTTAATTTGACGGTGGTTTTGACATTCAACAGAGCAGGAAAGGTGTATCTAAGAAAACAGGGGCCACGATTAAAACTTATGGCGCTTTAAACAGGTGACGAAAGATTTAGGGGTTTGAATGGCTAGAAGAACTGGCTTCTCTTGGCCGCCTCCTCCTTAGCTGTTCTTCTAGGACTGGCAGTTGCTCACAGGTCTTTAAGTGGGTAGCCGCAGCCGCAACGCGATAATGGAAGAGGTGGTGCCTTGTAAATTTGAGCCGTGGCGAGGACCATCGTTCAAGAAACGCAGCTCAAAGGTGGTGACGTAATGCTGGGCATGTTTGAAAATGTTTCCTTTTGGAGGTGACAGGGTGAAATTTGATCTACGTGTCAGAACAAATTCTGGAACCATTAGGGCTAAGTGGAAGGGATACATTATGTTCCATTTAAGCTACAGGCCGTAGGGAGCTGAAATGATGGAAAATCATCATTTGGACAAGGTTTCTGCCTAAAAAAATCAAGTAATTCTGGTTATTCTAAGGCTGCCTCGAATATTTCGATATTTGCTTTGAAAGCGAACATAAAGGTCCCCAAAGAAAAACACTTACCTCTCTACACATAGGTTATCTATCCATTTTTGACCTCCCCTTCTTCCAAGAGGGGCCACAGTGGCTCAGAAGTTAAGATGCTGAGCTGCAGACCGGAAGGTCTGTAGTTCAGCAGTTCAAGACCCGAGTGCCACATGATGGAGTGAGCTCCCATCTCTGGCCCCAGCTCCTGCCAACCTAGCAGTTTGAAAGCAAGAAACTCCAATTAGATAAATAGGTGGGAAGGTAACAGCGTTCTGCGCCTTGACGTTTAGTCATGTTGGCCACATGACCACAGAGAAGTCTTCAGACAGCGCTGGCTCTTCGGCTTGGAAACGGAGGTGAGCACCGACCCCTAGAGTCAGATTTGACTGGCTTTTGAGCAAGGGAAACCTTTACATTTACCTTTTACCTTTACCAAGAAGTTCGGGGCAGTCTCTTCCTATTTTGTGCTCCCAGCAGCCCAGTGAAGTAGGCTAGGTTGAGAGAGAGAGTAATTTGCCAAAGGTCACCTGGTGAGCTTCACATAGGAGAGCTCCTGGAATTACAACTGATCTCTAAGCCCCAGAGAAAATGGCTGCTTTGGAGGGTGAACTATATGGCAGTATGCCCTCCCGAGGGTCTTCCCCTCTCCTAATCCCACCCTCTCCAGGCTCCACCCCCAATTCTCCAGGGATTTCCTAACCCAGAGTTGGCAATCCTAGATGGCTAAGTGGAGATCTGAACCCAGGTCTTGATCTTACCACACAACACTGTTTCTTTATGGTGTTTCAGTGGTGTTCATTGTAGCACCATTTCCCGTCTTCTCCTCCCTGACTATCCATCATGTGCCCATATTTCACTCCATGTGTGGGCATATGTGATATCATTGTATCAGCTATAGCATCAGAAGTTGTCAACTGTATCACATGGTCAGCACAACCAGTTAAGCTACATAAAGTGTCTACAGCAGGGGTGTCAAACCTAAGGCCCGGGGGCCAGAACGGGCCCATCCAGGGCTGTTATGCGGCCCGTGAGCAACCAGTGTGTGATGATACCATCGATCAACTAGCCACTTCTCAGTCCAGAGGATGACTTTTTGGGGGGGGGGAGTGGATGGAGCCACTCTGACTCTGGCTTCAGCATGGTGGAACAACCTCATCCACAGCAGTCAAGCAGCATGCGAGCGTCTGCTCAGTGCTGCACTGCTGGCTCTCCAGTCACCCCCCTCCCAGCTCATGGGGCCTTGCAGTAAGGATACACCAAATCGGAGCTTAACAGCTGCTGTCCTTTATACAGTTTATATCTCCGGTACCTAGCATTATGTTTTATGGCACATGTGGTCCGGCCCAACAAAGTGACATTTATGTCAGTTCTGGCCCTCGTAACAAATGAATTCAACACCTCTGGTCTACAGGGTCAAAAGGGGTGGGGGTCCCCTGACCTGGGAGAACTATGACTTTGACACCCCCACCATTCAACAGGGAGAAAAGTGAGAAGTCTAGAATGATTTTTTTGCTATTTACTGTGGGAACGTTCAAAATGAACAATGTAAAAATAAGAACAGATGAGCTCTTCAGAAGCCCTCCATGTTTTTGAATTGTATCTGCAGAAGACCAGAGTCAACAGATATAGAGATTCTGGAAGCCAGTTAATGCCAAGCTTCCCTTCAGGCTTATAGAGAAGGCTTCTCATGCCCTTTTGGCATACCTCAGTATCTAACACCCTATGCAATCACCTAGGTTTGCCTGGACGTTGGGCTGGCTCTGAAGACGGCTGCAACAAATAGTGGTGGTGGAAAGTACCATCAAATGGCAGTCAACTTATGGCAACCCTATAGGGTTCTCAAGGCAAGAGATATTCAGAGGTGGTTTGCCATTGCCTGCCTCTGTAGCAACACTGGATCTCCTTGGAGGTTTCCCATCCAAGAACTAACCAGGAACGTTTCTGCATTCTCATTTTCTTCACTTGTGTGTTCCTGCTGCTTTGCTTCCCCCCCCTCTTCCACATGTGCCCTGCCCCCTCTAGTGGTCGATTCAATGTTACATGGCTTTATTGCTGGCATATCTCCCTGCAGATTTAAACTGCAGGATTTTATGCCGGTCATAGTAAAGGTAAAGGTTCCCTTGCTCAAAAGCCAGTCGAATCCGACTCTAGGGTTGCGGTGCTCATCTCCGTTTCAAAGCCGAAGAGCCAGCGCTGTCCGAAGGCATTTCCGTGGTCATGTGGCCGGCATGACTAAACACCAAGGCGCACGGAACGCTGTTACCTTCCCACTGAAGTGGTACCTATTTATCTACTTGCAGTTTCTTGCTTTCGAACTGCTAGGTTGGCAGGAGCTGGAACTAGAGACGGGAGCTCACTCCGTCATGCGGCACCCCGGGGTCTCGAACAGCTGAAGTACTGACCTTCCACAGCCTGCAGTTCAGTGTCTTAACCACTTGAGCTACCGCAGCTGGACATATGGAGGTGTAATATCAAATTGACCACTAGGGGAAGCAAAACACATGTGGAACAGTCCCTCTCCCCCTGAAGCAACAGGAACAAACAAGGGAGAAAAATGCGAAAAAATCCCAGGGGCTAAAACTGCTTCGCTTCTGAGATCTGACAGCCATCTGATGATGGCTAGCCTGGGGCATACAAAGTGATGGAGGTTTGGTATCATAAGTATCTCTCAGTCCCCCTGAGCTCTGAACGGGAAGAGGATGTCTGGGCACAGTCTATGTACCCCCCCTCCAATGCCTGCCCAGGATTATCATAATGCCACTGTTTGTGGATCAGTGCTTGATGTAATTGTACAGATCTCCAGCCTCGTCCTGAACAATGCTTTAAATGTTCAAACGAGCTTCTGAAGTGCACTTGGCAATCAGTGGACAGAGATTCTTGAGCTCCTACCTCATTTCCCGGGATTGCTGACTCAAGTAATGATGCGAATCAGACTGGAAATTTCTGCCGGAGCTTCAAAGAGCGCACCTTGCCAACTAATAACGAATAATTAATTTCCTGTGCTAAATGTGCACATAAATAACCTTGGTTACTAGCAGTGGAAGGAGTACACAACAGAGAGAATCTCCAAAGGCCCATCAATGCTCGTCTCTCTTAGAACCAAGTTATGGATCGCTTCTGCAGCTGCGTGTCGAGAAGCAAGAAAGAACTTACAGGAGGCCATCTGCACTTTCACTGGCTTCAGTCGATGCCTAAGGCCAGGAGGAATGATAGCATGAGCCTATTTTGTTCCCTGCTGTGAAGACTCTGTGTTGAGGCAGTCAGGAAATCTTCTGTCAAAATGGTTAAGGAGAGTCCTGAAGGACCAGACAATAAATTTAGGGCACTTTCACACACGCTAAATAATGCAGTGTCAATCCACTTCAGCGACTGTTGGTGAGTGGATTTTGCCATTTCACACAGTAAAATACAGTTGCGAAGGGCATTGAAAGTGCATTATTTAGTGTGTATGAAAGTGCCTTTTGTCTCTTTCCAGCAGCAGCCAACTTGAGGCTTCTGGAAAGCTATCAGGGGTGGTAGGATGACCATAGCCCTCCTCTGTTGTTTGTCCCAAGCATCTGGTATTCGGAGGTATGGTGGTGGAAAGTGCTGTTAACTCACAGCTGTTTTCAGGGCAAAAGAGGCACAGAGGTGGTTTGCCATTAATTGCCTCCGTGTAGTAGAAAAGAGCAAGCACTGGTATTTCTGGCCACTGTGTGACACAGAGTGTTGGACTGGATGGGCCTTTGGCCTGATCCAACATTGGCGTCTGTTATGTTCTTATGTTCTTAGTCCAGTAGCACCTTAAAGACTGACAAAATATGTGGCAGGGGATGAGCTTTCGTGAGTCACTGCTCAATCTGAAGAAGTGGATAGATTTAAAGAGACCTCCCAGTTGAAATGGATAGGATTTACAAAAACAACCGGGGAGACGTTTATATAATGCAAAAGTATAGAAATTTATACAATTATCCACAAAGTGAAATACAACATATAAAGTGCTACGTACATATATTCATAGAAAATCATCCAGTACGTTATACATAAGAATAAAGAGAATCACAATACATATTAACAAAGCTTCCGGCTTGTGTCTTCGTTTCAATTCCACTCAGAAGTAAATTCTCTTATTCATCATTTTGCTACAAGACAAACATTACAAGCACGTATCATAAAGAAGGTGTCAAGAGGAAATATCAATTGTTATACTGAAATAAATTGAGTTGGAATTTCTTGTGTACCATTTAGTGAGTGTCGTCTCTTTTATTTTCCAAGGGTTTTTTCTCTCTGCTTATCAAAGCTTATGTTCCTGAAATAAAATTATTTTATAAGTATGTTTTGAATTCCTTTTAAATGTTTTTTTAAATAATAAAGAGATATGAACTCACCAAATAGGAAACATCAACCTTCATACCAGGCTCCAGTCCAGTCAGCTGCATGCTATGAAATGCTAGAATGCCTTAACATTTTAGTGTGTGCTCCAGCTATATATATTTAAAGGAAACCTAACATTTAAAGGAAACTTAACCTATTTTGCTACATCTAGTTATTAATCCTGAAAGGTAGACTTGATCCTGAAAGGTAAACTTAAGGACCCAAAAAGTCTCACATTTAAAGGGAACTTGACATTTAAAGGAAACCTAACCTTTTTTGCTGCATTTATCTTAATCCTAAAGGTAAATCTTTTTAATAAAGATCCAAAAGTTTAATAGTAAAGAATTCTTATTACAAGAAACATAAAAGGTCCATGTCTCCATTCAAAACCCCAGGGACTCAACGTCTGTTGTCGATGAATCCAGTATGCTTCCCATTTTAGTAAAGACTTTTTAGTGTCCACTATATTGTATATATTTTGGTTTAAATCTTCCAATACAACAAAAGTGAAGCTATTACAGTCATGTCTTTTTTCCAGAAAGTGTTTTTCTCTTTGCTTTCCAAAGCTTATATTCCTAAAATAAAATAATTCTACAAACCAATGTTAAATTTTTCGTATAGGTATTGTTCTGTATTACATTCTATAAGAGGATTATTTTATATAATCACAAATAGGTACTTTCTAATATATGTTCTCTCAAGGGCAGTCCTCAAAGAGCTCTCTCAGCCCCACCTACCTCACAGGGTGTCTGTTGTGGGGAGGGGAAGAGATAGGGATTGTAAACTGCTCTGAGACACCTTTGGGTAGTGAAGGGTGGGGTATAAATCCAATCTCTTCTTCTTCTTCCTTTTCTTAAGCCCATTTAGATAGAGTCCATGTGATAATCCTTAACAGAGATCTAGCCATTGATAGAACTGTATTCCATGATTAACCACATTTTAAAGCCAGTGACCATTGGTACATATTGAAGGGGGAAATCCACAGATGAATTATATACTGTGGAAAGAAGCCTTTCCTTTTATCAGTCCTGAACCTTCTGCCCATGAGTTTCATTAGATGAGCCGAAGTTCTAGTGTTGTGCACTATTTGAGAGAGCTTTGGAAGGCTCACAATCACACGAAGCTACCTTCTACTGAGTCAGACTGCTGGTCTTTCAAGGTTAGAATTGCCTGTTGTGGCTGGCAGAAGCTCTCCAGGGTTTCAAGCTGAGGTCTTTCCCATCACCTGCTGCCTGATTCTTTGAAATGGAAATGTTGGGTATGGAACCGGGAACTTTCTGTACGGAAAACCGATTCTCCATCCCTGAGCCACTCCCCCAAGCATTACAAAAATGGGCACGGCTTGAGTGGATTCATTGCTACAATCAGGGCTCATTTCGTAAAAAAAGAGGTGCAGAAGCTCATTAGCATAACTCATTAGCATAACTTATTTGCATATGCCACTCACCCTGACATCACCGGAAGTGTGTCAGAAGGCAACACCCACCACTCATGCTCCACTGGACTGTTTTGGATTGCTGGCTATTGGGGGGACGGGACGTGCAGATCTGTCCACTCCTCGCAGAGGAGGGAGAGCTTGTACCTGAATAAAACTTGGTCTTAAAGGTGCCACTGGACTGTTTTGGATTGCTAGCTATTGGGGGAGAGCGGAGGAACATGCAGATCTGTCCTCGCAGAGGAGGGAGAGCTTGTACCTGAATAAAACCTAGTCTTAAAGGTGCCACTGGACTGTTTTGAACCAGGGAGCTGGGGTGCAGCTTACCTGGCTGCTTTACCTGGCTGCTTCTTGCTCTGACTGAGGGCTGCTGGGAGCAGGGGGTGGGGCTTGCTGTATGTGCCCACCCCCTGGGCTCTTTACTGCCGAAGCTCCGCTCCTGTGCGCTCCTGCAGAAATGACCCCTGGCTACAATGGACCTGTGCAACATGCATGACATCCCTGATCTGCTCAGGTGGCCCAGCCTACTTCTGAAAGTTGCTTGACAGAGAATGCTGTTTTGAGATAAGGTATTAATTACTGGGATAGTTTCAGAGGGTAGCCACGTTGGACTGCATTAGAACAGTTCAATTCGAGTTCAGTGGCAGCATGGAGACCAGCAAGAGTTTCAGGGTAAACGCTTTCAGGAGTCAAAGCTCCCTTGGTCAGACATGAGTTGAAAGGGAGATCTCTGAGACCTTTTATCCTAGGCAGAAGATGGGAGAGGTTTAGTAAAGAATGCTTGTAAAGGATGCAACTCCTGCCAACCTAGCAGTTCGAAAGCAAGAAATTGCAAGTAGATAAATAGGGACCACTTCGGTGGGAAGGTAACAGCGTTCCGTGTGCCTTGGTGTTTAGTCATGCCGGCCACATGACCACGGAAACGTCTTCGGACAGCGCTGGCTCTTCGGCTTTGAAACGGAGATGAGCACCGCAACCCTCGAGTCGGACTCGACTGGCTTTCGAGCAAGGGAACCTTTACCTTTACCTTTAAAGGATGCAAAGGTACCATGCATAACTGTAATCAGCTTCAGGCAGGGTAGCCATGTTGGTCTGAAGCAGCAGAACAAAGTTTGAGTCCAGTGGCACCTTTAAGACCAAAGAAGTTTTATTCACGGTATAAGCTTTCATGTGCAAGCACACTGTATCTGAGGAAGTGTGCTTGCATACAAAAGCTTATACCGTGAATAAACCTTCCTTGGTCTTAAAGGTGCCACTGGACTCAAACTTTGTAATCAGCTTGATTAAAGCAGACAGGAAATGCCTGGGGGCAGAAAATTAGCATCTGGGGAAGGAGGAGGAGGAGGAGGAGGAGGAGAGAAATGCTGATTGCCACTTTGGAGTCAGGAAACAATTTTTCTCCAGGCCACTTTGGCCAGGGATCCTGGAGGGTTTTTTGCCATCTTCAGGGCATGGAACGGGGGCCACTGGGGGTGCAGGGGGGGAGGTATTTGTGAATTTCCTACATTGTGCGCGGGGTTGGACTAGATGACCCTGGAGGTACCTTCCAACTCTATCATTCTATGACCACTCTTGTTGGTGCTCGGCCTGGATTTCCACGATACCCCAGTCAAAGAGCAGATGGGGATTCCAGAGTTAATACTTCACTTCCCCTTGTTTCTGACTCAATAAATGAAGTGAATCAGACTGGAAAACTACTGACTGATAGTTGACTGCAACAACATGTCAGATGTGGAAGGGGCTGGGTTGAAGGAAGATGTTTGTGGCCTCCATTCTCCAGCTTTTCCCTGTGCAAAATCGTCCTCATTACTTCTGACTGTATTTGAAGATAATCGCACATCTCAGTGATTTTGGAAGAATTATGAGATTGTCTGGGTAATGAAAGGCCAAAGCATTTGTATGCATGAGGTCTGCAGTTCAGAACAATCTCATGTGGACTGGATCCTGGCACATAAACATTTATATGGCATTGTGGAGTGTTGCCACCTCTGGGTTGGTGAATACCTGGGGATTTTGGGGGTGGAGCCTGGGAAAGATGGGGTTTGGGGGAGAGACCTCAGTGCGGTACAATGCCATAGGGTCCACCCTCCAAAGCAGCCATTTCTCCAGGGGGCCTGCTCTCTGTGACCTGAGGATCAGTTGTTATTCTGGGAGATCTCCAGGCCCCACCTGGAGTTTGGCAACTATCTGAGGCCCACTCCAGGCCTTGGCCCAACCTCTCTGTTTCTTTCAGCCTAACCTGTCTCACAGAGTTGTTGTGTGAATGAAATGGAAGGGTGCGGAAAATGATGCTTGTCTGCCTTGGATTTTGTGGAGGAAGTTCGGGTTGCAAATGGAACAGATAGTGCGAAAGCGAGCAAAATCCTTGTCACAAATCGGTCACCGGTGCTCACCACATTGAGCCAATATGGGTTGAAGATACCCTGCAGAGATTCAAACATGTATTTATTTGTTTATTTATACTCTGCATTTCTCATTGAGATTCAAGGGGGATTATACAGTGTAAGTTAACACAATCAATAGGACAAGACACCTAAGCAAGGGGTCCCTAACACCTTTTCTGGAGCCTGCCAAGTGTTTTTAGGAAGTGGGTGGGATCAGGTGGGGCTTTTCCCCAGCTGGGCTTCTGACTGACTATTAGGGTTGCCAACTCTTGAAATCTTACCGGCGGGGGAGGCTCCGTTCTGACTGGGAGCTGGCTGTGTGCGTGTACGCTGCCGTGATGTCACCGGAAGTGACGTCAGACGTTGCTGACGTTGGGGGTGTGGCCGAGCCCAGGTTCGCCCCGGGCCCCGATTCCGCCGGGGCGGAAATCGGGGCTCCGTGGCGGGTGATTCCCCGCCCCCCGGGCACATTTGGCAACCCTACTGACTATTGGAGATTTGATTGGTTGACTATTGGAGATTTGATTGGCTGTGTAGATTTTTTTTTAAATATTGCTTTGGCAGCTACTGTCACCACAGCACTGTGTGACTGAAGGTAAGCTGTGGCAGCCATTTTGTTGCTGCGCCCACCATGCCATGTCAGAGTTCAAGTGTGCCTGCAGGCTCAAAAAGGTTGGGGACCCCTGTCATAAGCAATGTAGTAGGACTGGAATTACAGTAATCTGAAAACATAGCATAAATTATTAGACACACTACGTTACACAATGCAGAAAATGGTATTACATAACTGGAAAACAATTCAGAGAGAGCAGGACAATACATACAACAAACAGATAATGCATACTCTAGTATCAGTGGTATAGTCTACAGTCCTTTTCCCTTTATGAAAGCACCCTCCTGAAACATTCCATTAGAACAGAGTCCTATTATGGGGGGGGGGAGACTCTTCTTTTCTTTTAGCAAACAAGACCCACTGTGCAAAGATTTCTGTCTACAGAATGTGACTTTCCTACTTCTCCACTCCTATTACAGCCAACCCAAAATATCCCCTGAAATGAAGAAGAGTTGGTTTTATACCCTGCCCTTCACTACCCGAAGGAGTCTTGGAGCAGCTTACAATCACCTTTCCTTCCTCTCCCCACAACAGACACCCTGGCCCCGGTCACATGGGCCGGATATCGCGGGGGGGAGGCGTGGCTGTTTGCCCCGGAGCGAACTACCACGTGGCCGCCGGATCATATGTCCCGCTGACGTCCCATGGTTCGGGGGGAGGTGCCGATCATATGACAATCCTGTGGCACAGCAAAGAAGTGGCGCGGTGCGATCACAGCAGCAATGGCTAGGAGCCGCTGCCATGGCATATGGGGTTGTGGTTTTTTTAAACCAAAGTGTGCGCATGCGCCGTTGGGTGCTTGTGCGCATTCCGTGGAGACTTGAACAAAAAAACCCTTTTCACCACGGGACATGGGCGGGCGCCGGATGCCACGACCTACCACTGGAAACGCGATCAGACGCCCGCCCTTGCCCCGCAGTTTCCGGAAACTAGTACCTCAGAGGTACTAGTTTTTTACGGTGCATCTTCAGCGGGAAGCCTCGGGTTAGCCATGGGAGCTCTACGCTTCTCAGATGTTGCTGTGTGATCGCGCCCGGAAAATCCGCCTATCTTCCGTCTCTGTAGCGTGGCTAATGCTCCGTGTGACCGCAGCCCCTGTGAGGTAGGTGGGGCTGAGAGAACTGCTCTTGAGAGAACAGCTCTGAGAGAACTGTAACCGACTGAAGGTCACCCAGCTGGCTTCATGTGGAGGAGTGGGGAATCAAACATGGTTCTCCAGATTAGGGTCTGCTGCTCTTAACCACTACACCAAGCTGCTCCTGGAACACAGGGGACTCCCAGGAACAGAATTGGGAGGGGGACATTTTGAGCTATAGCAGGAGGGGTGAGGTGAGAACATTACACTTCATGGGTAGAAATCGCTCAGTCTATGGAAACGGTCTGGTGGATCCAAGACATTGCAAAACCTCTGAGTGCCAGAAAACTTTCAGTGATTTAACTGAATGGCTTGTTTTATTTAACATTGTAAGACCGGTTTTCTTTCTACCTCACAGGGTGCCCATTGTGGGGAGAGGAAGGGAAGGAGATTGTAAGCTGCTCTGAGGGTGTGATCAGATGGGCTTCTTGATCCGGTGTTGCCACTTCTCCTCTCCGGTTTAAAAAAGTGTGTCCAGACGCCAGAGGCGGTATCCCACATTGCAGTCACCCCCCCCCCCCGGCATCACTGCCGACTTTCCTGACATGGGAGAAAGTCCGTGTTTCGTGGAAGCTATTGTTATCATAGCACATTTCCAGATGTCTGATCACTCCAGCGCGAAGTGAACCCCCTCGCCGGGGGTGCACTTATGGCACCATTTTTTAAAAGCAGTAGGTACACAAATACATTCACCCATCACATCAGTGTGCGAACATGGAAGTCAACGAATAAACACTTATGCGCATGCACAAGTGAGGATTTTTTTTAAAAAAACCTTGCATGCTGGTTCGTGTCTGGAGGGCAGACCGTGGGGTGAGTGCTGCGTGTCTGATCATGTCACTGCAGAATAAATAAACTCAGGTAATATTTGAGGCGTGTCAACAACACTATAATCGCATCATCTGACCACCACCTGAGACTTCAAGTGAAGGGCAGTGTGCTGACTTGGCTGGGAGCCACCGAGGTGATAAGCTAGAAGCTGAAGACACAAACCAGAATCAAGGTCAGTGAGAAAGCCAAAGGTCTGATAGCCATGAAGTCGTTTCAAGAACGCAGGTTTCCAGAGGCAAGGAGCGACTCCTGCACACTCAGAAGCAGGTCTGATTTTTGCAGAGTTGTTGCCGCGCTGGAGCAGGTGCACCAAGGGGTTTTAAACAGATCCTCCCTCCCTTTGGAGCTGAGTCTGCAGAGGCTTACAACTCCTCTCGTTGATACTGCTGGAGCTGCAGCCTGGCACTTCTTCTTCGTTCCTGCAAAGTCAGCATCTGCCATGCCCTATGTCTGGGGCACTCAGGGGAACTAGGCCTTGGGGAGTCTGGCCTTGGGGTGCCTGCAGCTGGGGTTGCTGGCCCCGGCTCAGGAATGGCCTCTTCTTCTGGCAGCACCTCATGTGCAGCTGCTGGGGACTCTTCCTCCTCAGGTACTGCTAAGGGTTCTTCCTCTGGGCTGTCTCTAGAGGAGGCTGAGTTGTTCCCTGCCTCTTCCTCATCTGAGGAGGGGTCAGCCTCAGCCGGACCCAGACCCATGACAGGCAGGGTATAAATGCAATCTCCCCCTCCTTCCATTTCGCCTCCCATTGTTCTCTCTACCTCTTACAAAATGCATGGATTTGCTAAATTGTATGTCACATGCCATGTACATTAATGGTCCTGTCGCCGTTGTCATCATCATCATCATCATCACCACCATCATCTTCAACAACATTAACAAAATCCCTTTTGCAAATCTCTTTCAGTATCACTTAAGATAGCCAGATAAGAAAACAAAAGTAAACATTCTAAATAAAGAATGGAGCTCGTCTCTGGAGGAAATACGATTCTCTTCTGTCAGTTGGACATGTCTGATGATTTCCTTTCTCTCTCCCCCGCCCTGCTCTCCCCCTCCCACAAAGGGCACATGCAAAGTTTCCCATTCCCTGAGAAGGGGGGGAAAACAAACAAACCTCCTTTTGTGATTGATCGGCTGGGAGGGAGGCGTTCTCAATTAACCGGCAGAGCTATAATTACTATATAAACAGTCTCGGGGCTTAGCTGAGACCAAGTGCGCCTGGGACCCCGATAAGCCAAGGTCAACTTGGAAGCCTAAATCTGCCGGTGACAAATGATAAGGTGATAACATGGGAGCGCCCTTTGCTGTGGGGTCTGTGGTTTATGTTAAGACAGTAGGAAGCCCAAAGGTTGCTTTAGTTCTAATGTGTCAAGAGCAACACAAAAAGAAAACACCGAGGACTTAGGCTCAGCACAGATGAATTTTCACTCACTGACGATATGGGTCTGGAAAGCAGGCCGTCTTCCACAGGAAAATGGCTGTTGAGAGATACAAAAGCTCCTTTTGTATACTGCCTCTTTAAGATGCTAACCCAGAAAGCCTCAGTGCAAAGCAGAACAATAGGAAGGACACGGTTTCACTTCCCTGGTAGTAACGTGCAAGAGTACTGGGCCTGCACTGGTTGTTCAGAACCAGGTTGGACAACCCTGGGCATAGTGGTCAAGAAACAGCTTCTAGATTTGTTATATTCCCTTTTGCAAGACAAGTTATCTGCCCCAAAGCTTCAGTACTAACAAATAAACAAGGAAGCTGGGTGTTTTTAGGGTTCCCAGGTGCTCACCAGGGGCGGGGGATCCCCCACTTTGGGGGCCTCCCCCTGGTGCTGACCAGCCTGGTAGCAAACGGAGGCATAGGCTACTGTTGCTGGTGATAAGGCAATGTCACTTCCCGTGCACACCGGAAATTATGTCATCATGTTGCCAGCGACACGGGGGACGCTCTGGTATTTGGGCAAAATCTCTATGGTAAAAATGGCTTCTGCCAGAGAGCTGTTGCCCGAATACCAGAGTGTCCTTGGGCTGGCAGCAAGATGATGACGTCACTTCCAGTGCATGCCAGAAATGACATTGCCACTCTTCTGCCGACAGAGACCTAGGCCTCATTTTGCTGTTATTAAGGCCGCCCCTCCAGTTGCCACGGGGTGCTGGGCAATCCTAAGTGTTTTATTGTTGCTCCACTATGCAATAGCTTCTATAATTACAAATGTCCATCAACAGGCATCCTTAAAGCAGAGGGCATTACAGGCCCGTAGCCAGGATTTTTTAATGGGGGGGCGTTAAATAAGTCAGGGGGCACCCCACACATACCTCTGCACCCCCCAAGGGAGCGCCTGGGCTGGGTGGGAATTACTTGGCAGTAAGTCAGGGGGCCGGGTCCCAAGATGCCCCACTCTAGCTATGGGCCTGGGGCATTATATCATTTTAATTGCAGAGGGGTTAACCATGTTAGTTGTAATAAAGGAAAACAGAAGTGCAGTGGCACCTTAAAGACTAACAACTTTTTGTTCTTTGCCACAGGACTTCTGTTTTGTTTTGCTTCTTTAGACATTTTTTATACCGCCTCTCCAGGACTCTTGCCTGAGGTGGCTTAGAAAATACAGATGATAAAAAACAAAACAGTGAAAGAGCCTAATTAAAATCCAGCCCGGCATCAAAACATAGAGCATAAAAACAGACTACTGACAGCTTAAAATAACCGTCTCCAGACTAAAATAGTATTTACAAATCTAGCCCTTAATTAAAAACTTGGGTGGACAGAAATGTTTTTGGCCTGGCACCTAAGACAAAAAAAAATGCAGGTTGCAGAGAAGCCCCTGGGGAAAGGCGTTCCATAAGCAAGTCTTTGGGGGTGCCTCCCTGCACAACTGGGCCAAGTCCATTGACTGGTACTGCACTACTTTTACTGGCTCAGCCCAACAACTGGCGTTGCACAGCTGAGCCCAGCCCAGCCCTGCCTGGCAGCTGGCAAGGTGCAGAGTTTCCCAGGGAGAGGTTGCAAGGGGAACGGGAGCAGAGAAAGCTGAAGACAGGGGAGCGGATAAAGGTAGGCTGGCTGGTAGGTAGGAAGGAGACAAGGAAGCAGGAAAAGTGGAAAGGCGAGGGGGGTTTTCAGAGAAGGGAAAAGAAGAAATCGTGGGAGAGGGGAAACGAGATGCCCCCTGCAAGTCTTTGTGGGTCCCCCACTTATTTCCTACCAAAATGAGATAAAACATTTTTTGAAAACCCTTCCCTGGATGCTTTCCCAGTGCCTGCTGCCATCCACAGAGAACTGAGCAGATGCAACTTGAGTAGGGTTGCCAGCCCCCAGGCGGGAGCAGGGATCCCCCGATTGTGTGGGCTCCTGCCCACCGCCAGCCAGCTGGCGGGGAAGCCCCATTCCCAACAGCCATGACCTGGCACAATGTCCCCAATGTGATGATGTCATGTGGAAGTGACATCATCACACTGGGGACATCACACGGTGACGCTCTGGTATTTCGGGCAGAACTTTATGGTAACCATAGAGTTTTGCCCCAAATACAACGTCCCTGGTGTGATGACATCACTTCCATGTGATGTCATCCTGTCCGGGACATCACCTCGCCCCCACTTCCAGAGAGCTCCCTCCCACCCCCTGCTGGCAAGAGCTTACAACCTGGCAACCCTAAACTTGAGTGCAACATCAGCCACCGTTGCCAGGCAGCTGTGCCTGGGCTAGGGTTGCCAAGTCGTACCTCGTCCTGAAGCGGGGGACTCCCGGGTCAATCCTGGAGTGTGTGCGCCGCATCCACGTTACTAGGAAGTGATGCGACCACGCCGGGCACGCTGGCCGCGGGGCCACGACCATTTGAGGGAAAACTATAGAGTTTTCCCTCAGATGAATGTGGCCCCGCCCCCAGTGTGGTCGCATCACTTCCTGGTGACGTGCACGTCGGGGTGGAGTTCCCCCGGGGCCCGATCCGGCGGCAGTGGGGAACGGGCCTCTGGGGAGGGGGTTTCCCCGCCCCTCGGGGGGACTTGGCAAGCCTAGCCTGGGCATTGGAGAACAATGACTGCAATCTAACTATTATCTTTACAAGGGGTAGATAAATTCATTCATCAATGGATGCCAACCATGCTGACAACATGGGATCTCCATGTTCCAAGACAATAAAACTCTGAATAACCAGGCTTGGAGACAACAACAGGGAGAGGCCTTGGCTGCCTTGTAGGCCTTCCAGAGACATCTGGTTGACCACTAGATGCTGGACTAGATAGGCTGTTGGTCTGCTCTAGCATGGCTGCCCTTTTGTTCCTATATTCTTAGAACTGACTCACGTCCTGGTGCTGACTCATGTGCTGGTGCCATGACATTCTCAGTTTCCCCACTCTCTCCCATACCAGTGCCTGCATAAGACAACAGAGACTGTGGGCGTAGGCAAAAGGTGATATTGTATGATCTAGAATATGTATATATACAGATGAGTAGTCAAGCATCAATTCTGGATAACATCACAACTAGGATGCTGGGCTAGATAAGTTCAGAGGCACGGTCCATGGGTGACCAGTGAAAGTTTTATAGCATCACATCCATGCTGGGTGTCCCAGGTGGGGGTCCCAAGGTCATCAACATGCATTTATCTGTGTCCAATTGGTAAATCTCAGGTATAGCCATGAGGTGTAAATTTGCCCCAGAATTAGCAAACCTGTTCATGGACAGGTTGGAAAACAACAAAAAAAGAGACAATAATATCTATAGGAACAGCATCATCCTGTATAAAAGGTTATTGGATGCTATTTTCATCATATGAAAAGGTTCAGAGGATCTCCTTATCCTGTTTGGGCAGTATATTAACACTACACATCACAGTATTAAATTTGAAATGGCTCAGCTTTAACTAGTAAAAAAGGGCTAGCAGGTGTCCTTGACTTTTTTCCAGTGTCAAGAACAATTCTTATGGCAAATCTCAGGTATAGCCATGAGGTGTAAATTTGCCCCAGAATTAGCAAACCTGTTCATGGACAGGTTGGAAAACAAAAGAGCATCATCCTGTATAAAAGATGATCGGATGATATTTTCATCATATGAAAAGGTTCAGAGGATCTCCTTATCCTGTTTGGGCAGTATATTAACACTACACATCACAGTATTAAATTTGAAATGGTATATGATGGGTCTAGGATTAACTTTTTAGATGTTTTGATTAAAAGGGAAGGTACTGAATTACATACTGATGTCTTCAAAAAACTCACGGATGGTCTTTTTTTAGCTAGTTTCCATCTTTATCACCTGAAGAGAAATTTACCTTTTTCTCAGATGTTCAGGATTAGAAGAAATCGCAGCCATGGTACAGATTTCTATTGCCAAGCCAACACCCTTATGGAGGGTATTCTTCCAAAATCCTCAAATTCTCAAAATTCTTAGCTTATAAAGCTAAGAACACATGAAGGGAATCCTTATTGACACCTAAGATTTGCAATAACAACACAGATGGGATAAACATTCCGTTAATTTATGATGGCAGTTATACTGGCATGAGGAATATAATTGAAAAAAAAATATTGGTACCTTTTCTCTGACATCCCTAGATGTAGACCAAAGCCTCTATTTACTTTCAAGAGGGCTAAAAATCTTAAAGATATGTTGGTCAGGAATACACTTAAAGAACATACTTCAAACGATATCCTGGCAGGGGCTGGGCACCATCCAAAAGATTACTTTCCATGTGGCAATCGTTCTGTTTGTGGCCTCTGCCTTCAAAATAGCCAATTCCAAAATTCTTCAATGGCCAGAAGTTACTATATTAGATCTTTTGTTAATTATAACTCTAGAGGGGTCATTTATTGTGTACAGTGCCAGTGCAATTTGTTGCATGTAGGAATGACAACACGACTGGTTAAAGTGAGAATATCTGGACACAGAAGCTGCATCAAACAGCAAAGACCGCCGGCCCCGCTTCATGTAATTGGGACATACAGATAAGCAGGGGTCATTTTGTAGAAAAAGAGGTGCAGGAGCTCATTAGCATAACTCATTAGCATAACATATTTGCATATGCCACACCCCCTGACATCACCAGAAGTGTGTCAGAAGGCAACACCCACCGCTCAGGCTCCACGTGACTTGTTTGGATTGCTAGCTATTGGGGGGGGGGGGAACGTGCAGATCTGTCCTCGCAGAGGAGGGAGAGCTTGTACCTGAATAAAACTTGGTCTTAAAGGTGCCACTGGACTGTTTTGGACTGGGGGGCCGGGCGGGTGGGCTTTGCAATTTACCTGGCTGCTTCTTGCTCTGACTGAGGGCTGCTGGGAGCAGGGGCTGGGGCTTGTTGCATGTGCCCGCCCCCTGGGCTCTTTACTGCCGGAGCTCTGCTCCTGTGCGCTCCTGCAGGAAATGACCACTGCAGATAAGGACGTTAAGTTCTGGGTCATAGAAAAGCTGCAAGGGCACTCTACAAAACAAATTTGACTTTGTAAGAAAAGGGAGTCCTTCTAGATCTCGATGTTGGATACTCTGGTGCCAAGAGGTTTGAATGAAGAAACTGATTGGCTGTGTGTCTGATGGACCTGGCTGCTTTTTTGATTGAGGAGTGCAAGTCGGCTGATGCAATCTTCCTCTCCCAGGTGCTGCTGATTACCTCTGTGTCATCATTTTCTCTCTCTCTCATCTGTTTCATCATATTTTCCCCACCCCCACCTATTCCATATATTCAGGGGGGTGGACTACCATAGTGCTGATTCTTTTCTAGTTATACCTGAACACTCCATTGGAGCTTTGAGCATTGGAGATTGGGCATAAACAGGTAAGTATTGCACCATTTAGTTTTTTCAGCTAGCTACATTTAGGGTTTTTTTCCAGTTAGCTTTTTTCTAAAATTTAGGAGGCTTTTTAATTTGCAGTTGTTTAGTCATATGCTTTATGTGTATTTTAGATCTATGGGCATATGAAATATTGTACATCTTGATGAGTTGCCCATGTTGCATCTCAAGAGTATTTATCACTACTTACTCCATGAATGAACATGTATTTCAAAATATTTATTTTTTTTAAAAAAATTGTTGCTTAACACACATATTGGTTGCAATCACACACACCAGTTGAAGCAGAGGGGAAGCGAGGAATTCCGGAGGAATATCGACCTGCAGTTGTGAGATCACACAGCCCTTTGTAGCAACGAGTGCAGCCCATCACTCTGTGATCAAAAGCAACTGCAGGTGAGTTGGTTTTTTTTGGTCATTTCTTTCCGATGCGCATGAATGAGGAATCGCACCTCCACACTGAGGGCCCCCTATGGAGTATGCGATGATGCGCATATTGCAAAGAGGGGTGAAAAAACAGTACGGAGCTGGGAGGGTCTGATCAGACCATCTCAATGGCTTGAGAGCGTGCTTGCGCTATCAGGCAGGGGAAAGTCTGTCCGTGGCCTGTCGGAACCTGTTTAACTCCGCTTCTGTGACGGGTTGCCAATGACTGCAGGATGCTTCCCAGATGTTGGTGTCTGATCATTCCCATTAGATCTGTCAGTCATTCGCAGCTATGTCGGATGTAAAAGCACGTGTGATCACAAACATAGGTAATTATTTCCCCCCCTTTTTGTTTAGGTCCATTCTGTATATGACGAGTTTTATGTTTATTTTTTGTTAACTTTATTTATTGAATTTTACCTTTGAGGAAGGCTTTTAGCCGAAATGCGCTTGGTATCGGTGCTTGTATGTGGATATAAATAATAATAATAATAATAATATATTTCCCCCCCTTTTTGTTTAGGTCCATTCTGTATATGACGAGTTTTATGTTTATTTTTTGTTAACTTTATTTATTGAATTTTACCTTTGAGGAAGGCTTTTAGCCGAAATGCGCTTGGTATCGGTGCTTGTATGTGGATAATAATAATAATAATAATAATAATAATAATAATAATAATAATACTTTCCATTTATTAATTGCTTTCCCCAGTGGGCTCAAAGCGATGTACAGTTACTCAATATAGACAAGGGACTAACAATGTTTGTAGGGGATAGGGAAGACAACATATATTCATTTTTAATTGCACGCGCCGTCACTGCCTGGTATAGACGTCTTCTGGCTTGGCTCCATCGTTTTCCGCAGGGCTGCTTGTTGGCCAGGCTTCAGGACCCGTATGTCAATCGCCACACTGCCACCGCTTGGCCGGAACATCCATTGTTGGGATTCTTTCATAGCCGAGAAGCTGTTTCGCCTTCCAAGCCTCGACCAGGACGTCCGACCATCAGCTAACACCCTCCCACAAGGGAGATTGGCGTGCCCACTCTCTCTAATGAGTGGTTCCCATTTTATCTACTTGCCGAAGCTTTCGAATCGCTGGGTGGACGATGAGCTGGGGACAACAGGCTGGCTGCTCACACCAGCACGGGGCTTGAACCAACACAGTTAAGATGTTAAGACAGTGGGATATACCCACTGTGCCACCGCTCCCAATATACCGCTCCCAATATGTACACCACTCCCAATATACCCACTGTATACAAGGTAATCTGAATGTATATGATTGGACATTTGTCTTTATATTAGGAATAGGTACTCTCGTTTTTCTCACTGTCCCATACCAGTGCCTTCATAAGGCAACAGTGACTGCGGGCATAGGCAAAAAGTGATATTTTATGATGTAGAATACACACACACACACACAGAGATGAGGACTCAAGCATCAATTCTGGAAAACACCACAGCTGGGACACTGGGATAGATAAGTTCAGAGGCACAGCCCATGGGTGACCAGTGAAAGCTTTATAGCATCACATCCATGCTGGATGCCCCAGGTGCGGGTCCCAAGATCATCAACATGCATTTATCTGTGTCCAATGCAAACACCTCCGGCATTGCAAGGGCAGGTTCTGTTTGTCATGAATAGGCCAGAAGTCTAGTATATCACAGGATTTCTTACAAGCGCACGAAACCAGCATGAAGTTCATTTTATAGGAATGATCAGAAAGATGAACATGACATATGATTTCATAAGCACAGCTGGGAAGTCTTACTGGATTCCCAGCTTTAGCTAGTTAAAAAAAAAAACCCACATAGGGGAGGGGGCTGGCAGGTGTCCTTGACTGGAGATGCCTTTGGTTTGTCAACATCCTCCTGCAGCTGCATGAGCTTTGAAGTATTCCTCTTCTCACAGCTCTTCCAATGTTTATCACAAAGGCAGGGCTCCTCTGCCATACCTCAGGGCCATGGAGGAGAAGAAGAAAAAGAAGATGATGATGAAGAACAGGGGTCGTTTCGTAGAAAACAAGGAAGCCCCGCGAAGGCCCTCCCTGGCCCCAGGCAGGCAGGGGTGGGGAGAGGCAGGGAGGAAGCAACTTACCCTCCCTCTTCTCCTGCCTCCTCCTGGCTGAATGAGGGCCGGAAGCGGGGCGGCTGGAAGCAGGGGGCGGGGCTTCGTCATGTGCCCCGCCCCCCGTACCTCACCCGGGGGAACTGCGATCCCCCGCGATCCCCCCCGAAATGACCTCTGATGAAGAAGAAGACAAAGAAGGAGGAGGAGGAGGTGTCGGTCACCTTCCTACACAAACAGATGAGGTGGTCCCGAGGACCGCATCAAGGGTGGGGGCTGTGGCTCAGTGGTAGAGCATCTGCTTGGCACCCAGAAGGTCCCAGGTTCAATCCCTGGCATCTCCTGTTAAAAAAGGTCCAGTTAGTAGGAGAGGTGGAAGCCTCAGCCCAACACCCTGGAGAACATCTGCCAGTATGAATAAACAACACTGATCTTGATGGACCAATGGTCTGATTCAGTACACGGCAGCCCCATGTGTGCAATCCTGCGTGTATATGTGGATCCCAATAGTGATGTCTGGATCGGCTGTGATTCAGACTGGGATTCTCCTGATCCAGAACACGCGTGCCTCTTGGGAAGAGCCAGGAAGGCAGCAGAACAAATGATCAAGGGCAGTGTTGGACATCAGGGCTCTTTTTGTAGCAGGAACTCCTTTGCATACTAGGATAAAGGTGAAAGGTAAAGGTTCCCTTGCTGGTAAGCCAGTCGAATCCGACTCTAGGGTTGCGGTGCTCATCTCCGTTTCCAAGCCGAAGAGCCAGCGCTGTCCGAAGAGATTTCCGTGGTCATGTGACCGGCATGACTAAACACCAAGGTGCACAGAACGCTGTTACCTTCCCACTGAAGTGGTCCCTATTTATCTACTTGCAATTTCTTGCTTTCGAATTGCTAGGTTGGCAGGAGCTGGAACTAGAGACGGGAGCTCACTCCGTCATGCGGCACACTCGGGTCTCGAACTGCTGAACTACCGACCTTCCACAGCCTGCAGTTCAGCATCTTAACCACTTGAGCCACCGCAGCTCCATACTAGGATACACACCCCTAATGTAGCCAATCCTCCGAGAGCTTACAGAGCTCTTCTCACAAGGGCTACTGTGAGCTCTTGGAGGATTGGCTACATTAGGGGTGTGTCACCTAATATGCAAATGAGTTCCTGCTACAAAAAGAGCCCTGGTGGACTCCCAGGTCCCAACGTGGCTCTGCTGCAGACCCCAGCGCAACCTCTTATTGATTTATTTCATGTATAGCTCACCTTTCTTGCATACTGCAGAACACTTTAAACACTTTGATCAGAGAACAAAAGAAATCTAATAAACAATGCAGGAGGGACAGGGCTACAGAACTGGGAAACAGTGCAGACAGACACACAAGATTTTGCCTAAGGCATGACATATCATAAGCAATGTTCCCTCTAAGCTGAGTTAGTGTGAGCTAGCTCACACTAACTCAGCTTAGAGGGAACACTGATCATAAGGCAGAAAGTCAGCTACAAAGGCAGATGACAGTGCCATAAAAGCAAGGTGATATGTACAATAAGCCTCACAATAGACTGTAATCCTATTCCCTTAAAATAGTGACCTCCTGACCTGTTCCATTACTCAACAGTTCTCATTCCTTTATAAAAATGCCCTCCGGAACATTTCTGACGAGTTTTTGCTGAGGTTCGCATTGCCAAGGCAGATTGGCCATTAAGACCACGGGGCCAAAGTCCTGGGCAAGGTGACATTCTCCTTACTAAGGGTGTCCCTGTGCAAGGTGGTCAGGAGCCAGTGGCCCTCACCATGCATGAGCTCTACAAACCAGAGGCCCCTGTCTTGTGCAAGCTATCAACTAAACCTGGAAAAGGTAGGTGGCCTGCTCTTTCTAACCCTCCCAATGGGGCAGGGACATGGGTGGGCACCATCAGGTGATGGCAGGATATCATTTCCAGAAAAAAAACCCCAAAGTGATGTCATGCCTCTCTAGGAATCATTGAAAACTCTATGGAAAAGCATAGAGCTTCTGGAGATCCCTAGATTGGACTGACGTTACTTCCAGGTTTTCTCTTATTTTTCTCCCATCAGCTGCAGGAGCAGTGGCTGGAAATGGGAGCCAGGGCATTGGATCCTCTGGCCCCAGAGGGGAAATGGCAAGCTTACCTTCCCCCTCCATTGGGGGTGGAGTCAGGGTAGGCTGGGGATCTTTTGCCTCCTAATATGACCCTGAGCATTGCTAATGTGTTTTTGCCTATATTTTGGCCTGTCTCCCTGCCTACTTACTCTATTCCCAATGGGTCAGCTTTCCTGAGTATTTGACAGCTCTCCTTTCTGCTTAACACAGCCTCAATTTAGACCCTCATTCTCACCTCCTTCTGCCTGTACACTGACTGCCCCTGTGCATCTGCCCCACAGCCCCATCTGCTTTAGGTCTTGATCCTGTAGGAACTCAGATTTCGACCCCTGTGTCTTCAGTTGTCCACCACCCACTACTGACCAATAGGGTTTTGGTCTTCACAGTCCTCCCACCTATCAGGACTCCACAAAAGGTGAAGCAGGTTGTTGGAAGGTATCTAATGTGTGCTATGCCCTGATTTCAAGCGAGCATTCATGAGCTGGTCTCCGGAAAAAGTGTAAGATACAGTCCTCTTGGAACTGTACAACTCCAGACTGAAGTAGGGTTGCCGCACATTTTTCTGGGAATGTGTTTGGTAAAACTTACCATGTTCGACTGTGTCAGTACGATGTGAACTGATCATGGGGTCTGTTTGGTTTGGCACTGAATGACTTGAATGCCTCCGTGTGCAAAACTGCGCATGCATGAAAACACATGAACATGGCTAAGGACTGCTTAGACCAATATTGAACAGTCAGGGTTTTGTTTTGTTTTAAAAAAAAAAGCATTTATATAGGACTGATTTCCACGGTTTATGATTAATTTCAATGTCTTTTAAAACCACTACCTGCAGAGTGGATCACTGCCAGAGAACGGAGCTGCAGAATTCCAAGTGTATTGTGGTACAGTGTTAGGAAGGAATAGCTGAAGCAATCTGTTGAGAGCCCATAAACAGGTCAATGATCAGATGAACAGTTAGTTGAAAACCCAGTACTCTGTTCATGGCTGGTGAGCAGGACATAAGCCAAACCAATGGGTTTCTGAGCATCCCTATACTGAAGGTTGGGAATTGAATGCTCTCCCCAGCTGTGTTGAAACTCCCTGTGTATAGAAAGCACTAACTTATCCGGAAGAAAACTAACTAGAGTCTTTTGCTAGCTTTCTATGGTGGTGGAAAATGCTGACCAGTTGCAGCTGATTTATGGCGACCCCGTAGGGTTTTCAAGGCAAGGGATGCTCAGATTTTTTTTGCCATTGCCTACCTCTGTGCATCTGCCCCACAGCCCCAACCACTGATGCAGAAGAGGCTGAAGTGGACCGGTTCTATGAAGACCTACAACACCTCCTAGAACTAACACCAAAAAATGATGTCCTCATCATCATAGGGGACTGGAATGCTAAAGTAGGAAGTGAAAAGGTAACTGGAATAACAGACAAGTTTGGCCTTGGAAAGCAAAATGAAGCAGGGCAAAGGTTAACAGAGTTTTGTCAAGAGAACACACTGGTCATAGCGAACACCCTTTTCCAACAACCTAAGAGGCGACTCTACACATGGACATCACCAGATGGGCAACACCGAAATCAGATTGACTATATAATTTGCAGTCAAAGATGGAGAAGCTCTATCCAGTCAGTAAAAACAAGACCTGGAGCTGACTGTGGTTCAGATCATGAGCTACTCATTGCAAAATTCAGACTTAAACTGAAGAAAATCGGGAAAACCACGAGGCCATTTAGGTTTGACCTAGATCACATCCCTGATGAATATACAGTAGAGGTGAAGAATAGATTCAAGGGTCTGGATTTGATAGATAGAGTGCCTGAAGAACTATGGACGGAGGTTCGTGACATTGTACAGGAGGCAGCAATCACCACCATACCAAAGAAAAAGAAATGCAAGAAAGCAAAATGGCTTTCTGATGAGGCTTTACAAATAGCAGAGGAAAGAAGGAAAGCGAAAGGCAAAGGCGAAAAGGAAAGATTTACCCAACTGAACGCAGATTTCCAGAGAACAGCAAGGAGAGATAAGGAGGCCTTCCTGAATGAACAGTGCAAAGTAATAGAAGAAAACAATAGAATGGGAAGGACTAGAGATCTCTTCAAGAAAATTGGAGAAATCAAGGGAGCGTTCCATGCAAAGCTGGCCATGATAAAGGACAAAAACGGTAGGGACCTAACAGAAGCAGAAGAGATTAGGAAAAGATGGCAAGAATACACAGAAGAACTATACAAGAAAGACCTCGATGTCCTTGACAACCACGACGGTATAATCACTGACCTCGAGCCAGACATCCTGGAATGTGAAGTTAAATGGGCCTTAGAAAGCATTGCTAACAACAAAGCTAGTGGAGGTGATGGTATTCCAGCTGAGCTATTCAAAGTCTTAGAAGATGATGCTGTTAAAGTGCTGCACTCCATTTGCCAGCAAATTTGGAAAACGCAACAGTGGCCACAGGATTGGAAAAGATCAGTATACATTCCAATCCCAAAGAAGGGCAACGCCAAGGAATGTTCAAACTATCGCACAATTGCACTCATATCACACGCTAGCAAGGTCATGCTCAAGATCCTACAAGCTAGGCTTCAACAGTACGTGGATAGAGAACTACCAGAAGTACAAGCTGGGTTTCGAAGAGGTAGAGGAACTAGAGATCAAATTGCCAACATTCGCTGGATTATGGAGAAAGCAAGAGAGTACCAGAAAAATATCTACTTCTGCTTCATTGACTATGCTAAAGCTTTTGACTGTGTGGATCACAACAAACTATGGCAGGTCCTTAAAGAGATGGGAGTACCAGACCACCTCACATGTCTCTTGAGAAACCTGTATAAGGGCCAAGAAGCGACAGTTAGAACCGGATACGGAACAACTGATTGGTTCAGCATAGGAAAAGGAGTACGACAAGGATGTATACTGTCACCTTGCTTATTTAATATATATGCAGAGTACATCATGCGAAATGCTGGCCTGGATGAATCACAAGCGGGAATTAAGATTGCTGGGGAAAAGATCAACAACCTCAGATATGCAGATGATACCACTCTAATGGCTGAAAGTGAAAAGGATCTAAAGAGCCTCTTGCTCAGAGTAAAAGAGGAGAGCGCAAAAGTGGGCTTGAAGCTCAACATCAAAAAAACTAAGATCATGGCATCCGGCCCCATCACTCCTTGGCAAATAGAAGGGGAAGTCGTGGAAGTAGTGACAGACTTCACGTTCCTGGGATCCCAGATCACCGCAGACTGTGACTGCAGCCATGAAATTAAAAGACGCCTGCTCCTTGGGAGGAAAGCGATGGCGAACCTAAACAGCATGATAAAAAGTAGAGACATCACCCTGCCAACAAAAGTCCGCATGGTCAAAGCAATGGTATTCCCAGTAGTCATGTATGGCTGCGAGAGCTGGACTATAAGGAAGGCCGAGCGCCGAAGAATAGATTCTTTTGAACTATGGTGCTGGAGAAGACTCTTGAGAGTCCCTTGGACTGCAAGAAGAACAAATCAGTCAATCCTCAAAGAAATCAACCCTGACTGTTCCCTGGAAGGCCAGATAATGAAACTGAAGCTCAAATACTTTGGCCACCAAATGAGAAGGGAGCACTCACTGGAGAAGACCCTGATGCTGGGAAAGATTGAAGGTCAAAGAAGACGGGGACGGCAAAGGATGAGATGGTTAGACAGTGCAGCTCCTGCCAACCTAGCAGTTCGAAAGCAAGAAATTGCAAGTAGATAAATAGGTACCACTCCGGTGGGAAGGTCACAGCGTTCCGTGCGCCTTGGTGTTTAGTCATGCCGGCCACATGACCACGGAAATGTCTTCGGACAGCTCTGGCTCTTCGGCTTGGAAACGGAGATGAGCACCACAACCCTAGAGTCGGACTCGACTGGCTTTCGAGCAAGGGAACCTTTACCTTTTTACCTCTGCGTAACAACCCTGGTATTCCTTGATGGTTTCTGATCCAAATACTAACAAGGGCCAACTCTGCTTTGCTTCTAAAATCTGATGAGATGAGGCTAACCTGGACCATCCACATTTTTCTACCATGTCAAAATGCATTTTTGACATGGGGGAAAAAAATCAAACATGATGTTGCCCGCCCGCTTAATGAAGTGGTACAGCATCCTTTCCCACCCAAATGCATTGATCAGTAAAGATGGGGGTAAAAAAATATGGGGGAATGAGGGAAGAGCCAGGCATCCACTTTGCATACCCAATCTGTGGCATCACCGCTGCTTGGACACGAAGACCTGAATGGTGGAGAGAACAGCTATCAAACATAAAAAATAAATCACCTGGCGGCTGGCTCATCATATGAAGCAGTCTGACCACACAGGGCCCCTTCTGCACATTTCACATAATTACCATGCTTCTGACAGTGTGCATAAATTAGGCCACAACTAGAGAGATGGGGGTCGGGTTCCCAACACTGCCCAGACAAATGCCGTGAGATTTGGGATGCTGGTGCCTGGGAAGGTGGAGTTTGGGGTGGATGTGATGTCACTTCCAGAAGATACTATAAGTATTTCCTCTAATCAAAGAACTTAGACTCTAGGGTAGATTCCTGGAGCATCACTACGGAAGCCATTTCCACCCCTTCTCCTCTAGAGAATCATAGAATCGTAGAGTTGGAAGGGACCGCCAGGGGAGCGGTGGCACAGGGGATTTATCCTCTGGTTAAACATCTGAGCTGAACAGGACTGCTGTCAGTTCGAGCCCCGCACTGGTGTGAGCTACCAGCCGTGTCCCCAGCTCGCCGTCCACCCAGCGGTTCGAAAGCTTCGGCGAGTAGATAAAATGGGTACCACTCCTTAGAGAGGGTGGGCACACTTAACCCCCCCCCCGGTGGGAAGTGTTAGCCGACAAACAGAAGGTCCGCACGTAAGATCAAAAGCCGAGAGAGATCTACGCTGCATCAAAGAAAAGCCTGCAATGGGCCATTACGGCCAGACGGTGGCAGTGGTGCGCTGCGACTGAGAAAAATGCTGATGACATCAAGCGACGCCGACTAAAGAATGCTGCCGGAACACGTCTGATGCTTACAGCTGACCAAACTCCCTGTTGACTGCGAAGTGTGTGTGATTAAAAATGATATATGTTGTCCTCCCTTACCCCCGTCATTGTTAGTCCCGTGTCAACACATGAGTAACTGTAAATCGCTCAGAGCCGGCAGCTCTGCAAAGATTGAGTGATCAATAAATTGAAAGATTATAAAAAAACCTGAAAGATTATTATCTAGTTTAACCCCCTGCACGATGCAGAAAATTCACAAATACCTCCCCCTCCACACCCGCAGCAACTGCTGTTCCATGCCCCAAAAATGACAAAAAACATCCAGGATTGCTTCCTGACCCCAAAGTGGCGATCAGCATTTCCCTGGGCATGCAAGAAAGGGCCACAAGAACTAAGCACTGAGGCAACCCTTCCTGCCCTCCCTCTCACGATCTGCCCAAGTTCAGAGAATCTGCATTGCCATCTAGCCTCTGCTTGAAAACCTCTAGATGGCCATCTAGCCTCTGCTTGAAAACCTCCAAAGAAGGAGAGCCCACTACCTCCCGAGGAAGCCTCTTCCACTGAGGAACTGTTCTGTCAGGAAGTTCTTCCTAATGTTTAGCTGAAAACTCTTCTGATTTAATTTCAACCTGTTGGTTCTGGTCTGACCTTCTGGGGCAACAGAAAACAACTCCACACCATCCTCTAGATGACAGCCCTTCAAGTACTTGAAGATGGTGATCATATCACCTCTCAGTCATCTCTTCTTCAAGGGTGGAGATTGGGCCTGATGCAGGGGAGTTCCGTTCCAGCCCCAGGCAATTTGAAAGCGTAGTCAGGAGTGGAAGGCTGTCAAGATAAAAACTAGAAGCTTGAATGTGGAGCAGAGAATTTGTACCTGAATCTGCAATCCCTTTGTCTGCCCATGATTGGACTTTTCAAGGAAGTTATATCAGGGTAACAGGACATGGAGAATATTGATATAGATACTGCATTAGAAAATTGCAAATCCTGTATTACTGGTTTAGAACAAAAACCTTAATCAAGTGGTTCCTTCTGCTGAGAATATAGCTATATTTTTTAAAAAGTCCCTGTATGGTGCTGAACTGACTCTCAAAAATATCAGCAAGGGAATGAAAAAAAAATCTAATTACAAACATTGTGGATTTTAAAAAAAAGAACGCTGGATGTGGTTAAGATGTTATTAATCAGTTTCAAAAGAAAAGTCAAGCAGGCAAGATGGCTTTAAAATAACTCATAGGAAAATTAATACGATTTCAACAGATGTGTTCCATATTCCGGATTTTACGTACATAGGGGTTGCACTTTAAGCCACCGCGCGCAATTCACCTGGCCATCAAATGAGGTCATAAAAGTATGTTATTAATTCTGAGCCTAGTAAACGTTCATAGGCCCATAACCAGCTTCATGCTTCCCTTGCACAATGACTCGGCTTTAAGTGTCCATTCTGCAACATCTGGGTGACATGTGCAAAAGTAAAAGGGGTGATTGGTCCACAGCAGGAAGCCCCAACATTGTCAAGACACAGCAATAACGTTACAGAGGTTAATTAACAATGTTGCACCATCCGAGGACGTTTCCCCCCCTCCCTGGAAGCTAAACACGCTTTCCATAACGTGTTAAGCTTCATCAGCGCTTATGACGGCAGCGGGCTAGGCAGGTGTTCAACAATTAATGGGGTTTTATTTGTGATCATTTGCAGAACTGTTCCACAGCTGTCTGTGTGTGTTCTTGGTATTTGGTAGAGTCATATCCTATGATCTGAAGCTCTCATTTGCAGAATGGATAGAACATGTGGGTGCTGTGCTCGACAGAGCCAAGGAACTTGGGGTTCAAACTCCCCATGCAAGGGGGAACTATTACAACTGGGGTAGGGTGTGTATGTGTTTCAGCGAGCATTCCAGCTCCTAGCACACAGTTCCCCTGTAGGGGGAGGGGGATGTGAGCAATGACTCACAAAAGCTACCCTGCCCTACCACAAATGTTGTTAGTCTTTAAGGTGCTATGGGACTCTTACACTTTTCTACTGCTACAGACAGACTAACATGGCTACCCATCTTGATCTGTCTCTACTAGGTGATGTTGGTAGGCAGTGGCTGACAAAATGGTGCCTCCGAGAGGACTGTTGCAAGTGCACGACTGCTGAAGTGGGTAGTAGTACACAGCAGGGCTGCAGATAATGATGTCCCATGTTAGTTCTACATTATATCTCCACAAGTGGGGACCCACAAGAAACATGCGGGGACGCTATCCCATTTCCCCCAACTTTGCTTCCTCCCCTCTCCATCTACCTCTTTCACACTCTTTACACTCTTTCTCCTTTCTGCCACCCCTTTTCTTACTCTCTCTCTCCCCTCCATGCATGCCACTTCCTTTCTCTTTCTGTCCTCATCACACTCTTTGTTTTTCTGCATCCCCAGCCCATCACTCTTTCTCTCTCTTTCTGCCCCCACCCATCACTCTTTCTGCCCCATCGCTTTCCCAGCCTCCCGTCTGCTTCCCCCCCCCCCACAGCAGCAGTGGAGGCAGCAGCTCTCCAGGAATCACAATGGATCTCCCATCTACAGAGATCAATTCCACTCAGGGTTGCCAGCTCCAGGTTAGAGAATTCCAGGAAATTTGGAAGTGAAGCCTTGGGACAGTAAGGCTTGGGGAGGGAAGCAACCTCAGCAGGGTATAATGCCACAGACTCCACCCTCCAAAGCAGCCATTTTCTTCAGGGGAACTGAACTCTGTCATCTGGAAAGCAGCTGTAATTCCAGGTAATCTCCAGCCCTCACCTGGAGGTTGGCAGTGGTAGTTCTCATGGAGGAAATGGCTGGTTTGGAGGGTGGAGTCTATAATATTATACCTGTCTGAGGTCCCTCCCCTCCTCAAACCCCACCCTCTTCGGGCTCCACCACTCAAATATCCAGGATTTTCCCAACCTGCAGTTGGCAGTCCTATCTCCTTCCCACCCGACAGCCTACCTTTATCTGCCCCTCTGACTTCAGCTTTCCATCTCCACCCCCTCCCCCACAGCCTCTACCTAGGAAAACTACAGTCTTTCTCTACAGTGGGGACCAAAGCAGCTTACATTATTCTCTCTTTTTTGTGTGTATAAGAACCCTATGAGGTAGGTTAGGCTGAAAGTTTGTGACTGGTCCAAAATCACCCAGTTAGCTTCCACAGCAGGATGGGGATTTAAACCTGCGTCTCACAAACCCTACTCTGAAGCTCTAACTGCTGGACCACACTGGTTTTCATAGGGTGGCTATCTGCTGTTAAACAATAGCAAGCAGCCAAGCTTAGTTGAGTCATGCAAATCAGGTGGTATCAAGTCACCCAGAGGGTGCTGCCAGGCCTAGAGTGAGACCTGGAGATCCCCCAGAATTACAACTGAACTCTACATAACAGAGATCTGTCCACCTGGAGAAAATCACTGTTTTGGAGGGTGGACTCTATGGCATTATATCCAGCTGAGGCCTCTCCCTTCTCCAAATCCTGCCAGATTCCACCACAAAATATCCAGGAATTTCCCCACCTGGAGCTGGCAACCCTCGTCAAGCCTGGCCCCAAGGATCCCTCCCTCAAAGGCCAAAATAGGCCTGGAAAGGGGCCTGCCTTTTACTGACAGGACAAAGCTTGTGATACTGTGGCTGCTTAGCAACAACCACTGAGGGGATCGATTTTATGAAGCTACAGGCGTTCCTTTTATCGTTTTTGGCTTTTTAAAGCTGCCTGGTGGGTTGTTTTCCTCCCCCTTTTCACATTTTTTGGTAAAACCTGGGCCCCCTTTTAGATTTGTAGAAGCATCTGTCTTGCCCATTGTCACTGTATTGACGTATCTAAACATATCCTGATTTTGCTATGAGAATACAAGATACACCTGCAGGTGTGGCCCACACCCCTCCACCACATTGTCCTCCTCTTCCACAGTGTTCAGTGGTAGGAACTTGGGCCCACCACATGACCTACTGTCGGACTGGATACCAAAGGGCCACAAGTAACCACAGGAACTAGGGATGCAAGCCTCCAGGTGGGATAGGGTTGCCAGCTCCAGGTTGCCTAGCAATTTGGGGGGTGGAGCCTGAGGAGGGTGGGGTTTTGGGATGGGAGGGTCTTCAATGGGATATAATGCCATAGAGTTCACCTTCCAAAGGGGAAATTTTCTCCAGGGGAACTGATTTCTGTCACCTGGAGATCAGTTGTAATCCAAGATGATCTCCAGCTACTACCTGGAGGTTTGCAACCCTTAAGGTGGGGCCTGGGGATCCCCTGGAATTCCAGCTCATCTCCAGACTACAGAGATCAGTTCCCTTGGAGAAAATGGCTGCTTTCATGGTTGGACTCTGCGGCATTATATCCTTCTGAAGTCCCTCTCCAAACACCACCACTCCCAATCTCTCCCCCCAAATCTCTGGGAATTTCCAAACCCGGAGTTGGCAACCCTGCCTCAGATGCCTGCATACAAAACCAGGCAGCCCAAACTCTTATTTCTCACTCCCTGTCCCATCATTTGAACCAGGGGTCATTTCGTAGAAAAAGAGCTAGGGGAACTCATTAGCATAACTCATTAGCATATCCCACACCCCCTGACATCACCGTAAGTGTGTCATAAGGCCGCACCTCCTGACATCACCGGAAATGTGTCATAAGGCCACACACCCCGCCCCCAACGGTCTCGGTCGCTGGTGCCGGCCTTGCAGCTCCACTGCCGAGCCCCATGAGGGGCCCGGCGGTGGACCTGCAAGGCCGGTGGGAGTGCCAGGAAGCCCCGCGAAGGCCCTCCGTGGCCCCAGGCAGGCAGGGGTGGGGAGAGGCAGGGAGGAAGCAACTTACCCTCCCTCTTCTCCTGCCTCCTCCTGGCTGAATGAGGGCTGGAAGCGGGGCGGCCAGAAGCAGGGGGCGAGGCTTCATCGTGTGCCCCGCCCCCTGCACCTCACCCGGGGGAACTGCGTTCCCCCGCGTTCCCCCCCGAAATGACCTCTGATTTGAACCATTTTTTTTTAACATTAGTTTTTAGACAACTTAACTAAAACAAAATTACCCACGTTACACATCTAATTGCAGATAAGTTCCAGTTTTTCACAAAATATTTACCTTCCATTTTCTTATCTTATTTGTCGTAACATAATATATAGATACTGTTGTATATTTATTTATATTTACCTATACCTTTCGTATCCAATTTAATCACAATCAGCAAAATTCAGCTACTTTCCCCTAGTTTCTTTCCTTTAACCATCTATAAAATTTTGGGCAATATTTATCAAAGTTTTCAAAACCTTTTTCTTGTAAAAAAAAGTTAATTTCTCCATCTCAGCCGCCTCTAATAATTTAGAGATCACTTCTTCTCTACCAATCTTAAAGGCCTCCTGGAAAAGAAATACCTTCAGTTTGCTCTGGGAGGGCTGGCTGGCTGGAATGACCAGTTTCACCTCCTGTGTTACTGCTGCTCTTATTTTTACATGGCTGGTTTTCTTCTTCTAGTTTGTTGCGTTTGAACCATATTGTGCACATTGTATTTTCCCTTCTACGTTAAGTTTCCTTGAGAATTTTTGTGGGTGTGGATGGGCCCGACATTTCAAACAGCAGCTCTTTCTTGACTCCCCTCTGCAGAAAACATAGGTCAAATTCTCTTTGGTCCCGATGGGATTATGATAAATGTCTGTTTCTGCTCTCCACATCATTGGCTGCCTGCAAGGGGGAGGGGATATGCTCAGTGTAATGATGCCACCAGGCATAAATTAAGTTGAACTATCACCTGGATGGCCCAGGCTAGCCCGATCTCATCAGATCATGGAAGCTAAGCAGGGCCGGCCCTGGTTGGTATTTGGATGGGGGACCACCAAGGAATTCCAGGGCTGCAATGCTAAGGCAAGCAATGGCAAACCACCTCTGAACGTCTTTTGCCTTGAAAACCCTATGGGGGTCACAAGAAACCGACTATAACTTGACAGCACTTTGTACCACAACCATGACCACGATAGAAAGAGGATGTGAGCGCTCAGTACAGGTTCAGTGCAGCTCTGGAAATGGCAGCCCCATGTTGTGATCTCCCCTCCTCTTTGTATCATGAGGGTATCTGAACCATAATCTAGGCTAGATTCCTTGCACCTACCAATTTATTTATAGTGCTTTTTCCCCAGCCACCTTTCAACCATATCCGGTACCCAGCGCAGTTCATAATAGGAGGAGGAGGAAGGCTGGTTTTATATCCTGCTCTTCACTACCAGAAGGAGTCTTGGAAAGGCTTATAATCACCTTCCCTTCCTCTCCCAACAACAGTCACCTTGTGAGTTATGTGGGGTTGAAGGTCACCCAGCTGGTTGCATGTGAAGGAGTGGGGAATCAAACCCTGTTCTCCAGATTAGAGTCCACTGCTCTTAACCACTATGCCAGAATCTCTCCTATATTATAATTCTGTTTTGGGGTGGCAAGATTCGATGCGTGCCAAAATCAGTTGGCTGCCTGAACTACAACTCAGAAATGGGTCCCTGGCCACTGGCTGTGTTGCCTTGCTGTTGGCTCAGTTCTGCCCACAGAGCCAGTGGCCAGCCTCTCGCCCTCAGTATGCAGGGAGCCGCCAGACGGGATGGATGCTCTGGCGGCTGGAGGCTTAGGATGCCGAGGCCATTCCTACCACCACCATGCCGGTCGTCGTTGGCCCCGGCCGACTGCAGGTAGCCGCCCGCCCTGCGACCAGATGGGCCAGCCAAAGAAGACCAACAGAGCCCCCCGCGGCCTTCCTAGCTCACCCACCGAGGCAGGTGAGCGAAGAAGGACGCGGGAGGGTGTGGGGAGACATTTAAATGCCTCCCCGGGCTTTCTCTGGCTGGCCCGCTGAAGCAGGCCAGCAGAAGAAGCCTGTCAGAGCCCCCCCCCCCCCTCGCCTTCCTACGCCCCCCGCCACGCGTGCCCTTCCTAGCTCACCTGCCAAGGCAGTCGAGCTAGGAAGGACGCGGGAGGGCATGGGGAGGCATTTAAATGCCTCCTCGGGCCTTCTCTGGGTGGTCCACTGAAGCAGGCCAGCCGAAGAAGCCTGACATATATATAGACACACACACACACCTTCCCACAGTGGAGCTGACATATAACATAGCCCAGCATATCATAACAACCCCTCAGTCTAAATTCATCACCTTCTAAGACATGAAGGTTTTAGAGAAGTCCGTAAAGTTGCTGAAGGGTGTGGTGTTTCTCAATTCCTCGGGGCAGGCATACCAACAGCAGAAGTGGCAGTAAAAAAGGCTGTCCCTCAGGACCCAACCTACCAAATTTTGATTATGTCCGGTTCCCTCAGGAAGGCCTTCTTGTGGATCTCAAGTTGGAAAATATGAGTGGGACTGGTCTTTTAGGTATCCGAGGCCCAGGCTATTAAGGGCTTTTGGAGGTCAAAACCTGGGCTTGAAAACCAGTCGAAAGACAATAGGTAAAGGTAAAGGTTCCCTTGCTCGAAAGCCAGTCGAATCCGACTCTAGGGTTGCGGTGCTCATCTCCGTTTCAAAGCCGAAGAGCCAGCGCTGTCCAAAGACGTTTCCGTGGTCATGTGACCGGCATGACTAAACACCAAGGCGCACGGAATGCTGTTACCTTCCCACCAAAGTGGTACCTATTTATCTACTTGCAATTTCTTGCTTTCGAACTGCTAGGTTGGCAGGAACTGGAACTAGAGATGGGAGCTCACTCCATCATGCGGCACCCAGGTCTCGAACTGCTGAACTACTGACTTTCCACAGCCTGCAGTTCAGCGTCTTAACCACTTGAGCCACCACAGCTCCGCAGAAAGACAATACAGATGGCTTAATGTAATCACAGAGGCCTTTTTAAAAGCAAGGACTGGAACTGCCTCATTTTGAGCAAACGGTAGTTTCCAAACTGTCTTCAAGGGTAACTCTCTGGAGAGCGGGTTACAGTAGTCAGGAACTAGTCTAGCTGGTGAACAAGCCTCAGCAGGTAAAAGGAGCAGGAGGTGGGACTAGATGGCTTATAATTTTCCCTCCAACTCTATGATTTGAAGCCTAAGCTGCCGCAGAGTATTGCTGTGTGGATAAAAAGAGATACACCATATATGGCAATTGTGTTCTGGAAATGACTGTTATTCACACTGGTACATTTGAACGTTAAAATGTATTGCATACATTAAAATCTTGGCTGCCACAACAGAAATAGAAAAATGGAAATTGAAATGAGAATTTTGGTCTTTTGCAATGAACTTATGGTTTGGGGCTCTTCAACGGACTCTGTTGTATAATGATGTTTGTATTTCTCTCCAGGTTATTGGATCATCAACATACATTTTCGGATAATATGTACATTTGCTTCCCATAGAATCCCATTTCCCGACATTAGATAAACAATGTGCTTATAAAATCTTGAACGGGAGAACATTATTATTTGGTGGGATGGGGGAAGAAACTCTTCCAGTTACAAGATTGAGTTCTCTTTGCTTTCACATCTGAAATACATTAAAGAATTATATATTCAAATTTTGGTCTGCAGTAGAAAACTTAAGCCCCAACATTTTGATGCACAGTTTCACAATCTATCATCACTCCAGAGTTACATACCAGGCTGCCCAAAGGGAGGATATTTCCTCTTCTATGTGATTGGAAGCTCCATGCCAAAGTCCTATTTCCACAGTTTATATTCACACTTGATTTGTTACTTAGAAATTTACATTTGTGTGGTTTTGTCTGCTTCCGTTCGCGTGAGATAGAAGAGTATTGTTATGGGTGTCTGCGAACATGGCTCATAGATCCATATGATGTACCTGCTGTTTGTTTTGGCAATGGGTCCTTCTGGACTGGAAAGGTTATCTTTGCATGAAATTGCCTGCTTAGAAGAAAGCTGGGAATATGCATGTAAGGGCATACCAAGGTCTTTCCTGTTCTCTGGTGTAGTCTTCCAATATACATACATCTCTAGACACATAACGCCTGCTGTGACCGATCCACGTGACAGAGAATGGTTGGCGGCGCTCAGGTTGCGTGGCCCTCACAAGTTGGTCAATCATCACAAGCCTTCTAAAAAACCTACAAGGTAGTGTATTTATTCATTCATAGTCCCCCTTTCTCTCTGAGACTCAAGGAGGATCCCACTGCTTAAAACAATGCAATAGAAGAGAAGAAGAGATTGGATTTATCCCCCGCCCTTCACTACCCAAAGGTGTCTCAGAGTGGCTTACAAACTCCTTTCCCTTCCCCTCCCCACAACAGACACCCTGTGAGGTCGGTGGGGCTGAGAGAGCTCTTGACAGAAACTGCTCTTTTTCAAGGACAGCTCTTATCAGAACTACGGCTTGCCCACAGTCATCCAGCCAGGTGCAAGTGGAGAAGTGGGGAATCTAACCCGGTTCTCCCAGATTAGAGTCCACGCACTTAACCACTACACCAAACTGGCTCTCGATAGGGACAATGTTCGGTACATCAATGCAATAAAAACAATGTACATAGAAACAAGGCAGTGTAGACTGGATTATGAAGTTAGAGAATTAACTAGAAAATAGGTATACTGTTGTTAGCCATTCAGCTGTGTCCAACTCTTGGTGATTCTATGGGCCAGCTCTCCACGTTTTCTGATCTTGTACTGTTTCTTTGAGTGGTTCCGTGCTCAGGCTGGTGTTCACTTTTATGGTGTCTAGCTACCATGATCTTTGGCATCCTGGTATAAGATAAAATAAAGCAGGATCACAAAACTGAAGAAAAGGCAACAAAACAATATATACGACTATTGCAGTGAAAAGTTTAACAGATGCTACAACTGTGTTTGCAGGGCTGGTCCAAGGTTCTGAAGAGCCCTGGGCAGAGCGTGCCTGGGGCCCCTTCTCTCCTCTGCCACCACCAGGGCCCAAACTGTCTGCCCAAGTGTCCTTCTTCTGCCTATGAGTCCTCCCACATGCCCCTTCTCCAATGGCATTGAGGAGCATCATTGCCAAAAACACCATCTCTCTATGCCACTCACATCCCTTTCCTCAATGTTGCTAGGCAGTGAATGTGGCGATGAGCATAGGTGGTGGAGCACCAAGATGATGAGAGGAAGGGCACATTGGCAGGTGACAGGGCAAGCACATGGGCAAGAGGTCAGTGGCAGTGTGCCCTGATGGAAACCCTGGGCCCTGGTGGCTGCCTCACCTCAGGGTATGTTGACTCTGGCCATGCCTGTTGCCTTTAGAAAAATGCTCTCCTGAATGATTCCATTTTACTCTTTCTTCAGAATGAATGTCTCTTCACCCAAAGAGTAATTTACACCTGGAATCCACTGCCACAGGAAGGGATGGCAGCTACAACCATAGACAGCTTCAAGAGGGGATTGGATAAATATATGGACCAGAGGTCCATCAGTGGCTATTAGCCACAAGGTATATATGGAAGACTATGTCTGGGGCAGTGATGCTCTGTATTCTTGCTGCTTGGGGGGGGGCAACAGTGGGAGGGCTTCTGGAGTTCTGGCCCCACTGGTGGACCTCCTGATGGCCCCTGGGTTTTGGCCACTGTGTGACACAGAGTGTTGGACTGGATGGGCCATTGGCCTGATCCAGCATGGCTTCTCTTATGTTCTTAATGTACTGTACCTGCCAACTCTACCACTATCCCCATAGGGCTTATTTATGGGAAGTGAAAGATATATTTGGAATATCTCACTGTGGTCTTGACTTCAACAGGATTGCAAGTCTGTGGGTTACTGGCAAGGCTGGAAGGCAGCCACAGGGAGTAGATTTCAGATGCCTGGTTTACATGCAAGAAGCCAGAGCCGGGCACTCCAGGACCTAGTTGAGCTCTCAAGGACAGCAAGAGTTGCTCTATCCAGCAAAGTCTATTGCCCCCCTCATTCCTTTGATGCCTAAGCAAAGGCTTGTGGCTACCAGAAGATATGCCCATCAAATGCAGATGCAATGGACTTAAATGAGTAGACCTCCAACTTGGATTGGGTACTGTGGCATTGTGCACTGTGTCACTTTGGAAAGGGGCTGGGCCACAGCATCTGAACTAGTCCCAATTTTTGACCAGGTGAAGTTATCTGTGTATCCTCAGCAGGCCTTTCTTAAAGGCACAGCTCCACAAGAATTTCTCCTGTAACTGCTTTTTTCAATCATTTTAAAACATTTTTTAAAAGGCATGCACTCCTTTAAGCAGAGTGGGGTTCTGTAGTCAACTAATTCCTGCAGTGAGCAGGGGGGTTGGAGTAGTTAACCTCCATTATCCCTTCTAACTCTGTGTCAAGAAACTGGTCTCCTTTAAGAGAGTTTTTCTGCCTAAGTGTTAGCTTTCTTGACTATAGAAATCATCACCCCTACCTGCCGGCTTATTATCAGAATTGTTGCTTAGGCTGGCAGAAGTGATTAACTTGCAGCAGCTGAGAACTGTTATCTAAAGTGGTTGACAGCTTGCAGTTTAGAGATCTATCCTGGTAACAGCTTTCTATTGGCTAAATGGCTTTTCTTTCTGTACTGAGAACTTCAGCCTCACCGGGGAAAAAAATTGCCCCACAAGCCACAAAATCCTGGCGATGGGCCTGATCTTCAGCATGATGGTACTACCTTAAGCTTGAGTTGAATTGTGACATGCCTTAGAACAGTGTTTCCCAACCTGTGGGTCAGGACCAAAAGTGGGTTGTGAAGCCTCTGAAAGTGGGTTGTGGGTCAGCTCTCCCTAATGGCCATCTCTGCCCCTTGCCTCATTCATTCTGTCCTTGTCCTCCTCAACATATCACATTCTCACCTTCCTCCTCCCTTTGTGACTGGGGGGAGGGATCTGTCCAGCAACTAGTAACTTTACGGTAGTTGCTGGAAAGAGAGGAAAATGGAATTCCACTTGCTTGGGGCAGCTGTACCCTTAGTGCAAAGTCCGTGGCTTTCTCAACAACATCTAGTAGAAAATGCAGTGCTGAACTAGATGGGTGCTAGGTTTGCCAATCCCCAGTTGGGGTGGGGGATCCCCTGGCTTGGGGCCTCTCCCTCCTGCTTCAGGGCTATCAGAAAGTGAAGGGGGAAAATGGCCACTGGGCACTCCATTATACCCTATGGAGACTGGTTCCCATAGGGTATAATGGAGAATTGATTCATGTGTATCTGGAGCTCTGGGAGGCCCCTGTTTTTTGAGGTAGAGGCACCAAATTTTCAGCAGAGCTGCTGGTGCCTCTTCTCAAACGACCCCCCAGGCTTCGAAAAGATAGGACCATGGGGTCCAATTCTATGAGCCCCAAAAGAAGATGCCCCCATCCTCCATTATTTCCAATGAAGGGAAGGCATTTAAAAGGAACACAGTCCCTTTAAATGCAATGACCAGAACTTGCTTCGGAGTTCAATGGCGCTTCTTCCCTCCTCTTTCCCGGAGGCTCCTGGTAAGTCCCCCGCCCAATTGTCAGCCTCACCTGACAACCCTAATGGGTGCCAGGATAATAGTTTGCCTCATGTGCCAAGAAACCTTGGGCTGGCCCTGGATGGGTCATGAGAACATAAGAGAACATAAGAGAAGCCAATGTTGGATCAGGCCAATGGCATGTCCACTCCAACACTCTGTCACACAGTGGCCAAAATACCAGGTGGCAGGGGTCCTTTCCTGCAGGAGCGCACAGGAGCGGAGCTCCGGCAGTAAAGAGCCCAGGGGGCGGGCACATGCAACAAGCCCCACCCCCTGCTCCCAGCAGCCCTCAGTCACAGCAAGCACCAGCAAGAAGCAGTCAGGTAAGGTGCAGAGGCCCCCCCCCCCCCGGTCCAAAACAGTCCAGTGGCACCTTTAAGACCAAATTTTATTCAGGTACAAGCTCTCCCTCCTCTGCGAGGACAGATCTGCACGTTCCCCCCCCCAATAGCTAGCAATCCAAAACAGTCCAGTGGAGCCTGAGTGGTGGGTGTTGACTTCTGACACACTTCTGGTGATGTCAGGGGGTGTTGCATATGCAAATGAGTTGTGCTAATGAGCTCCTGCACCTCTTTTTCTATGAAATGACCCCTGCCAGGTGCCATCAGGAGGTCCACCAGTGGGGCTAGGATGCTAAAAGCCCTCCCACTGTTGCCCCCCAAGCACCAAGAATACCAAGTAAATTTGTACTTGTGGGCCACCATACCGAAAAGGTTGGGAACCGCTGCCCTACATGGTCACCATAGGGCATATCACAGGTAACAGAATGGGCCTCCTGGTACATTGTGTATTTGCATTGGACTGTGATATTCGTGTTCGAACAAACTCTGTTTCAGCAGTCCCCGAAGAATTCACAACGATGCTCCAATGTTTCTGTTCACGTCAATGGCAGGCTGTTTTTTCCACTTGGTTTTTATTAGCATGATGAAGGTTGACACAGTGAAATGTCCTCAACACATATATTATGCTAATCCTCCTTGTAGCCATGGCTGGACAAGATAATGCGTCTCACATTTTCTGGAGAAACACAAGTCATCTGTTCCACATTTACACCAGCCTTCTTCAAAGAAAGACGCCTCAGCTGTGGTCAGGAGCTCCAAGAGGGTGTTGTTCTTTTTGGGATTGGATCAAGGGGCCAGGCAGGAGAGCAAACTGGGAATAGAGTATTGGGAAACCAGTTGGGGAGCGGTGGCACAGTGGGGATATCCCACTGTCTTAACATCTGAACTGTGTTGGTTCAAGCCCCGCGCTGGTGTGAGCAGCCAGTCTGTTGTCCCCAGCTCATCGTCCACCCAGTGATTCGAAAGCTTCGGCGAGTAGATAAAATGGGAACCACTCCTTAGAGAGAGTGGGCATGCCAATCTCCCTTGTGGGAGGGTGTTAGCTGACAGTCGGACGTCCTGGTCGAGGCTTGGAAGGCGAAACAGCTTCTCGGCTATGAAAGAATCCCAACAATGGATGTTCCAGCCAGGCGGTGGCAGTGTAGCGATTGACATACGGGTCCTGAAGCCTGGCCAACAAGCAGCCCTGCGGAAAACGACGGAGCCAAGCCAGAAGACGTCTATACTGGGCAGTGACGGCGCGTACAATAAAAAAATGAATATATGTTGTCTTCCCTATCCCCTACAAACATTGTTAGTCCCTTGTCTATATTGAGTAACTGTACATCGCTTTGAGCCCACTGGGGAAAGCAATTAATAAATGGAAAGTATATAAAAAAAAGTATGTGGTCACACGGAGCATTAGGCACGCTAGAGAAACGGAAGATAGGTGGATTTTCCGGGTGTGATCTCACCGCCACATCTGGGAAGCGTAGAGCTCCCGTGGCTCACCCGAGGCTTCACTCCGAAGATGCGCTGTAAAAACTACTACCTCTGAGGTACTAGTTTCCAGAGACCACAGGGCATGGGCAGGCATCTGATCGCATTTCCAGTGGTAGGCGCCCGCCCATGTCCCCTAGCAAAAAGGTCCCCCCCCCAAGTCTCTACAGATGCGCACAAGCACCCAACGGAGCATGCGCACACTTTAGTTTTTTAAAAAACCCACACACAACCCCGTTTGCCCCGCGGCCCCGCTTCTTTGCAGCACCGCAGGATTCTCCTGTGATCGGCACCTCCCCCCTAACCACGGGGCCTCCACGGGACGTCTGCTCGCGCAACCACGCATTATTTTGCCCCAGGGCAAACAGCCATGCCCCCCCCCCCGCATTTTCTGGCCCGTATGACCGGGGCCACAGAAAGTCAGGCAAGGAAAGATCAAGGAAGTCTCTGCCAATCCACGCAGTTAATGAACTGTTGACAATAAGGGGACTGTATATGTGGTGCAGTTGGATTTGAGTCCAGTAGCACCTTACAAACCAACAAGATTTGGGGGGTATAAGCTCTGGAGGACCAAAGCTCCCTTTGTCAGTGTTATGATCCTGGGTCTATAGTGGTGTGGCTTACAGGCTCTAGGGAGGCCTAGTAGCTCCAGAGAAGCCTGTATTGGAGTAGGTATCAGGGCCTACATTTCCCAGGTTCCCTCTGGACCCTGTGATTGGGTAACAGGGGATTTTGGAGGGAAAGCTACACCAGCAGGGGAGGAGAGTTGCCAGGTCCATCTTCGTCCCCAGCAGGGGACTTTGGGGGGAGTTCCTGGAGGGGCATCCCCAACATGATGGCATCACATTGGGCATCCCAGCTCCAAGCTCCGCCCCGCAAGGCCCTTTTGCCCCGGCTGCCTGCACTTAAAGCCGCCCTCTCTCTCAATAGAGAAGGGAGTGGGGCGGCTGAGGGTTTTGGGGCTTGGGGATGGGGCCTGCCCCGCTGGCTAGCTGGCCAGCAGCAAGTTGAACCCCCCCAAAAGCGGGTAACCCCCACCAATTCGGGGGGTCCGGCAACCCTACAGGGGAGCAAAGGGTGGAGCCTCGGAAGAAGAGATGAAAGGCCTTGCCCAAAGTGGGAGGGTGTTCTCTCCCAGGGAACAGGGCTGGGGAGGAGCTAAATTGTTCAGGGTGGTGAGAACCAGGGAGGATTGTGGGGCACTCCAAAGGAATCTGTTGAGGATGGGTGAATGGGCATCAATGTGGAAAATGGGGTTCAATGTGGCCAACTGCAAAATGATGCACTTTGGGGCCAAAAATCCTAACTATAAATACACTTTGATGGAGTCTGAACTGGCAGAGAGTGACCGAGAGAGAGATCTTGGAGTCGTAGTAGATAACTCACTGAAAATGTCGAGGCAGTATGCGACTGCAATAAAAAAGGCCAACACTATGCTGGGGATTATTAGGAAGGGAATTGAAAACAAATCAGCCAGTTACATAATGCCCCTGTATAAATCGATGGTGCGACCTCATTTAGAATACTGTGTGCAATTCTGGTCACCACACCTTAAAAAGGATATTATAGCATTGGAAAAAGTGCAGAAAAGGGCAACTAGAATGATAAAGGGGTTGGAACACTTTTCCTATGAAGAAAGGTTAAAACGCTTGGGGCTCTTCAGCTTGGAGAAACGACAGCTCCTTTCCCTTCCTCTTCCCACAACAGGCACCCTGTGAGGTAGGTGGGGCTGAGAGACCTCTGAGAGAACTGCTCTTGAAAGAACAGCTCTGAGAGAACTGTGATTGACCCAAGGTCACCCAGCTGGCTGCATGTGGAGGAATGGGGAATCAAACCTGGTTCTCCAGATTAGAGTCCTCTGCTCTTAACCACTACACCAAACTGGCTACACCTGGCTACAGACCCTGACTAATATATATGCACAGTAAGGAAGACAGTATGAATGCAGGTCAATTACGCTTCTGTAATGAGAAAAGCAGGGACACACTTATGCCCTGCCAAATATTTTATTTATTGCAATGCCTTAAGGGGTTTTATGACTCTGGTGGTGATTACTCCTCTGGCAGCAACCAAGTCTGCTGCCTCCCTTTCACAGAAGGCCTGGCAGGGCTGGTGTTCCAGCTGCACCACCCAAACACAGTTGCCAGCTGCAGTTGGGATCCAAGCGAGAGAATTGGCGGCATGGGGCAAGCTCTTTGGTGTCGTGTCACTTCCAGCTCAAAACTAGAAGTGGCACCATTGTATCTGATCAAATTCACCCAAAGCTCAGTGCTTTAACCATAGCGTCTGGATGAATCCTAGAGTACTGCCCTGATGCAATGACGTCACTTCCAGTGTCACACCCATTTCAGCCAGTGTGGTATAATAGTTAGGGGGTTGAACTTAGGATCTGGGACACTTTTCATGGAAGTTCACTGGGTATCAATCACCCCCTCAGCCTAGCCAGCCTCACAGGAATGTTGTTAGTTCCAGGTGGTCAGCGGTGTTGGTCTGAAGCAGTAGAGCAAATTTAGCTTCCAGTGGCACCTTGATTGTGAGGATAAAGTGGAGGATGGGGAGAGGGATACTGTATACTACTCTGAATCCCTGTTGTGGAGAAAAGTGGAGTATACATATCTAAATGGATAAATACATGCATATATTTTTTAAAAATCTAAAAAAAATAAAGATCTGCTCAGTGGTGTAGCAGGCCCAGAAGAGGATGGCTGTGCTTTGCTTGGGGTAACAATAGGGTCAACTGGTGGGGGATAAGGGGGACTTACCAGGAGAAAGGAGAAGGCCTAGGCCTCTTAGCAGGTGTTGCCCAGACATCATCATGCCAATGACATCCTGGTGACGCTCTGGTATTTGGGCAAAAACTCTACGGTAAAACCAGCTTTTCCATATTTGAAGCTGGCAACCCAGGATTTGCAATAAACAGCCACATCCAACTCGGTTAGGGGGACTCCGCTCTTTATATATTTTCCATCTATCCATATGTTCAGTCCACGTATAGTTTGCTAGCCAGCCTCTCACTAAAATACATACAATAATTTTAGAACTTCCAAATAAAGGGGAAGGAAGGAGCAAATCTGTGAGAACCAGTTTTGAACCTGAGGAGAGTGTATCACACCCGCCAAAATGGCAGGAAGCTCCCGTATTGGGTAGAGGAAATGAAATATCCTGGACAAGCCAT
>NW_015165845.1:215120-226767 GCF_001447785.1 Gekko japonicus | reverse complement strand
GAGTTGGAGGAGGGGGGGGGCGGGGGGGGGGGGGGGGGGCTCCCTGCCATTATACCCTGCTGCGGTCCCTCCCCTCCCCCAAACCCTGCCCTCCCCAACCTCCACCCCCACATTTCCAGGAATTTCTCAGCCAGGAGCTGGCAACCCTAGGCTATGGATCCTGTTAAGGAGGGAGAGTTGATGGCTATGCACACCATGAGCGGCTGCACAAAGTTCATTGCAGACAGAGAACTGAGCAGCTGGGGGGGGGGGAATTTCCTAATCCAAGATCACCTGTAGGCGAACTTCAGAAAGACTTTGCTTCCTCTTTTTTTAAAAAAAAAAAAAAGAGGAAAGGAGGGTTTTTTAAAAAAAAATGTGGAATGAAAAGTTTTCTGTTGTTGTTTTTCTAATTCTCCACAAACCCCCATGGGTTCTGTTTTGTATTGATACAGACAGGTCTGGACATGTAAGCGTTAAGGAAGCCATGCGGTCAGGCGCACCTTCAGGAGTTAGAACAACAGCCGACTCGGATCCTAGTGTGGACCAATAGGTTTGCACAAATACTAAGGCTTGCCTATGATGAACTCTTACACTGTAAATAGCCAATCACGGGAATGGGGTGTGTGTTGGGTGTTGTGTGCTGCACGGATAAAAGCAGGGCTCGAACCCGGCTGGTTTGAGTTGAGCTGAATTTCACTAATAATTATGAGCTGATCACGTGCTACCGCATCTGAACCCAGTACTTTACAGGTTCATAAGTAGCTTTTAGAGACACTGGAGTTGCTTGAGGCTCCACTGAACCGAATGGGCAAGACACCAATTCACAGGGACTACTGCTTTGGTGCTTATAGGAAACGTGACCGACTTGGCAGACTTTCTCTTCCTCCACCACCCTTTTATGTAGAAGGCTTTGTGCCACTTTCTGAAGCCGCTCAGTGAATTCCAGATGTGTTTCATAACAGTTCAGATACGGAAAATCTGTTCATTTGGTGTTGGACTGGATGGGCTATATTGGAGGGGGGGGGCTTAAGACCAGTGGCGCATATCGCGTCTGTCGATGGAGATTATGCCCAGCAGCACCACACCTTTGAACAGAACTGAGTGCTGCTTTAGATGTAATAAAGGGCTTTGTATTTGAGACTTGCAAAAATCCATATCGGACCCGGGAACAGTCACAGAATCCTCCCTCTGAGCCTGAAGACTTCTGTCCGCACAATTCGACCACAAATGGGAAATCTGGGCATTTCTGCTCTGTTGCTAAAGTAAGGGTGAGGCATGTTGGTTTTGCTCACTGGAGAAGGAGCTATGGTAGGGCTGTCAGCCTCCAGGTGTTTGCGTGTGTGTTAAATGCCATCAAGTTCCTTCCGACTTATGGCAATCCTATCCATTAATGTCCTCCAAAACATCCTATCGTTAACATCCTTACTCAGGCCTTGCAAACTGAGGGCCACGGCTTCCTAGATTGTGTCAACCCATCTAGATTGCGTCAGTCTTCCTCTTTTCTTGCTGCCTTCAACTTTTCCTAGCATTATTGTCTTTTCAGTGACTCCCAGGCCTGTAGCTACGGTGCTGCTTTTGGGGGGCTCTGCCCCCTTTCTTAGAGGCACAGCCCCACAAGAATTTCTCCTGTAAATGCTTTTTTCAATCATTTAAAGTCATTTTTTTAAAGGCATGCACTGGGGTGCTGTAGTTGAATTAATTCCCACACTGAGCAAGGGGGTTGGAGTATGTGACCTCTAGGATCCCTTCTAACTGTGTGTCAAGAAACTGGTCTCCTTTAAGAGAGTTTTTCTGCCTAAGTGTTTGCTTTCTTGACTATAGAAGTCATCACCCCCACCTGCCGGCTTGTTATCAGAATTGTTGCTTAGGCTGGCAAAAGGGATTAACTTGCAGTGGCTGAGAACTGTCATCTAAAGTGGTGGACAGTTTGCAGTTTAGAGACCTATCCTGGTAACAGCTTTCTATGGACTAAATGGCTTTTCTTTCTGCACTTAGAACTTCAGCCCCACCAGAAAAACGTTTGCCTCAGAAGCCACAAAATCCTGGCTACAGGCCTAGTGACTCCTGTCTTCTCATAATGTGACCAAAAGTACAATTGCCTCAGTTTAGTGATTTCAGCTTCTAGGGAGAGTTCAGATTGATTTGATCTAGAACCCACTTATTTGTGGTTTTTGGGCAGTCCATGGTTGGTATCTATAAAACTCTTCTCCAATACCACATTTCAAATGAACCTCCAGGTGGGGCAGGGAGATATCCCAGAGTTACCAATTGCTTTCTAGAGATCACTTCCTCTGGAGAAAATGGCTGCTTCAGAGGGTGGACTCTAAGGTATTGTACCCCACCGAGGTCTCTGTCCTCCCCAAATCCTGCTCTCCCCAGGCTCCGGCCCCAAAACTTCAAGAATTTCCCAAGCTGGAATTAGGAACCCTAAGCTAAGGTCTTGACGAGTCTTCTTGCAAGACCCTAAACCTGAGCTCACCTATCAGTTCAGGTTTAGCACTTTCTCTCAATTCATTTCCAAAGAAGTTGAAGCCTTATGAAGAATCTTGCTTTGATCTACAGTGCTTATTTTAATGTATAGTGGCAAGAAATGCTTTGAGAAACCCTTTGTGCCGGTCTGTCAAACACAGGCCTTGGAAACATTCACGGTCCATCATATTTGTTTAGGCATTCTTCATGAAGACGAAAATAATTACTACGAAGGTAAAATATTTCTGAGCATAAGGGAGTGGGAAAGGGGCCCCCTCACCCTGTTTTTTTAAAACTGCAAGAAGTCTCATATCTACCATCTGGAACAGTGATCCCCAACATGGTGATTGTGAGTGCCATGGAACCCATCAGTGTATATGGTGTGACCCTGGTTCAGTCACAAGTTCTTTCAGAGCTGTTCTCTCATGAGCAGTTCTAGAAAGAGCTCTCTCAGCCCCACCTACCTAACAGGTTGTCTGTTGTGGGGAGGGGAAGGGAAAGGAGATTATAAACCGGTCTGAGACTTTGGGTAGTGAAGGGCAGGGTATAAAACCAATCTCCTCCTCCTCCTCCTCTGCTTCTTCTTCTGCTTCTTCTTCCGCTGCTACTGCCACTCAAGTTCTCCAAGCTTTTCAACCACGGAAGTACAAGGTTTATTTAGACCCAGCATTGTTAGATTAGTTAGAGAAGCCAATGCTTGTCTACAAATCGCTGCCAAGCACCAGGAGTCAAAGGATTGGCTCAACGCGATAGCAACAGTGTTGTCAGAGAAAGAACCTGATCAGAAAAGAGTGAGCCAAAATTTAATTGTTGCTGAACAACAGATAATATCCTTCCTCAGGGCTCATTTCCTGCAGGAGCGCACAGGAGCGAAGCTCCGGCACTAAGAAGCCCAGGGGGCGGGCACATGCAGCAAGCCCCACCCCCTGCTCCCAGCAGTCCCCCCTCACCTTTCCCAGCCCGCTGGCCAACCCAGCGGAGTGCTGCCGCAAGCTGGCCCTTGAGCTGCTCCGCCACTGCGTGGGCCGTGGCACCCAGCCCGCCTAGGCTCTGTCCATCTTCATGCCGGCCCTGGCACCAGCGCCTCTGCAAGGTGGGCCCCGGTGACTCCTGCAAGGAGCTCCGCCCCAGCCTCCTGCGCCTACTCAGCTTCCTCCTACGCCTCTGCCCCGCCACCGCCCTGGCCCCCTACCTGCTTGAGGCCATGTGCGTCCTCCGTGCCACCCTCCTCAACCCACAAGCAACCACACACTTTCCTGCGTTTGCTGGCCATCCAAAAGAGTGCAGTGGCATCTTTAAGACCAAGGTTTATTCAGGTACAAGCTCTCCCTCCTCTGTGAGGACAGATCTGCACGTCCCCCCCCCCAATAGCTAGCAATCCAAAACAGTCCAGTGGAGCCTGAGTGGTGGGTGTTGCCTTCTGACACACTTCCGGTGATGTCAGGGGGTGTGGCACATGCAAATAAGTTATGCTAATGAGTTATGCTAATGAGCTCCTGCACCTCTTTTTCTACGAAATGACCCCTGTCCTTGCTCCTGCCTCCAAGTGTAGGACTGAGGAAGCCACAGAAGTGAGAGCAGAAAGTGCCATCAAATCACAGCTGACTTATGGCGACCCCATAGGGTTTTCAAGGCAAGAGCCCTTGAATCATGTCCTACCTTCTTCTCTCCCGGATTCTTTTTGGGGTATGAGCTAGCCCTCCTTAAATTAACTAATTAATTAATTATTGAATGGCAGTGTGTGTAGTATAGTCAGGAGAGCCTAAGATTGTCTGGCAGTCAGAAGTTCTTTTAGCATCATGTACCACTAGGAGGCGAGCTAGATCTGTTTTTGAGGCAAGAGATGTCTCAAAGGTGGTTTGCCATTGCCTGCTTCTGCGTCTCCCATCCAAGGGCCAACTCTGCTTAGCTTCTGAGATCTGATGAGACCAGTCTAGCCTGGGCTATCCAGATAAGAAGAGATACTTCCCAGTGATTTGGACTAGTATTGATTCCAGAGGAATTTTCAACACAAGAACGTGATAGGCACAGGGCCGAAATTAAAAATGAAAATACGAAGATAGTAAGTCTCGGTAAAATAGTAAGTCTTCCGATGCTATTCAGCGCTAGGCAGCCAATAAATTCAGGCCACCCTGTCTACCAGCACAGCCACGGAGAATTAGGTTGCAGATCAGGGGATGCAGAAATCCTTGCAAAACATCCTTGAGTCCCCTTCTAGGGAGATGAACTTTCCAAAGTGTTCAGGACTGTAGCCTAAAAAGTTCTGCAGCGGAGTCGCTGCCTCCGTATGTGCTGTCCAGAGTCTCCTTTTCAGACAGCTGCCATTTGTGGTGAAAAATGATGCATTGCTGTTTTTAAAAAGTATAAGCCGCTCATTGTTAGAGATGCCAGAATGGCCCTTCAGTTGCTTCTCTTCCATCCCTCCCTCCCTCCCTCCCCCAATCCCAGCCTCCTTGAACTTGTATGTATCCTGGAAGTTACTTCTTTCCTGCAGTTGGCAAGAGAATGGGGGGGGGGGGAGAGCTGCTGAACATCTGTTTCACATCTAACCTGGAAACAAACTTCTACACAGTGCTTCCCTTTCCTTTACTGTGTACTGATTCAATTACCAGGCTCTGCCGGTGCAAAAGATTGGCGTTCTAGAGCCCTCCTATAATGCTGTTGCTTTTAGCCATATGATAGTACAGTTCAATTCTATCAGGAGGGCTAGCTCTGACCTGGATAGCTCAGGCTAGCCGGATCTTGTCAGATCTCGGAAGCTAAGTAGGGTCGGCCCTGGCTAGCATTTGGATGGGCGACTTCCAAAAAATACCAGGGTCGTGACGGAGAGGCAGGCAATGGCAAACCACCTTTGAAACATCTCTTGCCTCAAAAATAAGTCTACCTCACCTCCTAGTGGTGTACAATGCTAAAGAGCTAGAACTTCTGGCTGCCAGAATTATACCAGGATGGGGTATAAATCCAATCTTAGGATCTCTTGGCTATACTACACACACTGCTATCCAGTTTGGTGTAGTGGTTAAGAGCACAGACTCTAATCTGGGAGAGCCGGGTTTGAGTCCCCACTCCTCCGCATGCAGCTGCTGGTGTGACCTTGGGTCAGTCGTAAGTTCTTTCAGAGCTGTTCTCTCAAGTGCAGTTCTTGAGAGAGCTCTCTCAGCCCTACCTACCACACAGGTTGTCTGTTGTGGGGAGGGGAAGGAAAAGGAATTGTAAGCTGCTCTGAGACTCCTTCAGGTAGTGAAAGACGGAGTATAAATCCAATCTCCTCTTCCTCCTCCTCCTCCTCCTCTTCTTCTTCTTCATCATCATCTTCTTCTTCATCATCATCTTCTTCTTCTCACACAAAAAGGACAATCTGGGACAGAATAAGGTAGGACATTATTTGAGGGCCACCTCAGAACATCCACCATTTTGTTTTTCACCTGAGTTTGACTATTTTGTAGGGTCTGGTAGTTGTTTCTGCCTCATGAGCATTGCCCAAGTGCCCTGTAAAGAGGGTTGAGGTGCTGGGAGATGCCGAGGGCAATTGTCAATAGTGGTTGAATCTGAATCTGGCCAGAGGTCTTTGTATGGTGGTAGCAGAAAGTGTCTTCAAGTGCCAGCCGACATATGGTGACCCTTAGGATTTTCCAGGCAAGATAAGTTCAGAGGTGGTTTTCCATTGCCTGCCTCTGTGTAGGAACCCTGGGCTTCCTTGGTGGTCTCCCATCCAAGTCCTAAGAAGGGCTGACCCTGCTTATCTTCCAGGATCTGATGAGATCAGGCTAGCCTGGGCCATCCAGGTCAGGGCAAAGGTTGTTGTATAATATGCATGAAATTGCTGTCTTGCTTTTCAGGCAGTTGCCTCTCTAACCAGCTCATGTCAACCAAGAGACACCAGCCCCTGCCCTTGAACTTAGATTCTTAAAAAAATGTCAAAAGCTCACAAGAATGAAACTTAGAGGAATGAAAACAGTATTCTCATAGTTCTTCAGAAGACTCAATTTAAAAAAATCAACTCACCTGCCACATTGAATAAATGTCCCAGGCACCTATTGTGCAGTGCCTGTGACATAATTCATGGGCCTTCTCCTTTCTCCTGGTAAGTCCTCCTTGTCCCCCACGAGTTGCCAGGAGGGACCCAGCAACCCTATTGTTACCCCAAGCAAAGCACAGCCATCCTCTTCTGGGCCTGCTCCACCACTGAGCAGGTCTTTATTTTTTTTAGATTTTTATCTATTTATCTATATTTATACTCCACTTTTCTCCCCAACAGGGATTCAAAGTAGTTTACAGTATCCCTCTCCCCCTCCTCCACTTTATCCTCACAATCAAGGTGCCACTGGAAGCTAAATTTGCTCTACTGCTTCAGACCAACACCGCTGACCACCTGGAACTAATAACATTCCTGTGAGGCTGGCTAGGCTGAGAGGGTGATTGATACCCAGTGAACTTCCATGAAAAGTGTCCCAGACCCTAAGTCCAACCCCCTAACTATTATACCACACTGGCTGAAATGGGTGTGAAACTGGAAGTGACCTCATCGCACCGGGGCAGTGCTCCAGGGTTCACCCAGACTCTATGGTTAAAGCACAGAGCTTTGGGCGAATCTGATCAGATACAATGGTGCCACTTCTAGTTTTGAGCTGGAAGTGACACGACACCAAAGAGCTCGCCCCCATGCCGCCAATTCTCTCTCTTGGATGCCAACTGCAGCTGGCAAGAAGGACATCTGTCTGACTGAGACCCCGGAGAGCTCTTTCCAGTCAGAGCAGAGGATGCTGACCAGTAGTCTCAGGCAAGCCCTGTCCTGGATGGCCCAGGCTAGACGGATTTTGTCAGATCTCACAAGCTAAGCAGGGTCGGCTCTGGTTAGTACTTGGATGGGAGACCACCAAGGGAGTCCAGGGTCACTATGCATAGGTAGGGTGATGGCCAACTACCTCTGAACATCTCTTGCCTTGAAAGCCCTATGGGGGACTCTATAAGTCGACAGCAACTTGACGGCACTTTCCACCACCACCAGCCTGACTCAGTATAGGGCACCTTCCCATGTTTGCCTCTTGAGGCAGCTCTCCAGTTTGCCTCTTGGTAGGACCCACCCAGTGATGCAAGACCGAACTCGGCTGGTTGCATTTTCTATCCAGACACCGTGTATCCAAACACACTGGGTACATTTAGACATCTGTTCTGCAAGCTACATGAAAGGACCAACCCTCCCAACATGTAAAGGGGAAGTCTCAGTTCTGCCCAATCACCGGGAAGTAAAACAGTGTGCAGCCAATTTGATGCATGCTTTCAGCACGACTTGATTGCTGTGTTTAGTTTTCAGCCAGAAGAATGAAGGACAGCCCGCACTCATGTAACCCAGACAATCTGTTCCCAAGCATCTGTTTCTAATTACCCATCGGCTTCTCCGAGATTCAATAATGGCATGATGAAATGCTAGGGAGCACTGCCTCTGAGAAACCAATCTGCCCGCAGTGGCTGAGGCCTGTGTTCAAGGCATATGGAATTTCCCTCCATGTCCCTCCACAAGCTTTGGAAGCTTTTGAAACACCTGAAGAATACCTGAGGAAACAAAGTGGGAACCTAGGCACAGCTTGATTTACTTCATGGAATTTACTTAGGTGTTTCCCTCCAAAAGCTTTGGAAGCTTTTGAAACACCTGAGGAATACCTGAGGAAACAAAGTGGGAACTTAGGCACAGCCTGATTTACTTCATGGAATTTACTTAGGTGCATGAGAAAAATTGCCTGCTCCGTATGGGAAAGGCAGTTTCCACATGTGGTGGAGAATCTCTAGGGGAGGGGGGTCCCCCAAAGCAAATGGGTCAGCCGCTCATAAACAACCTGAATCATTAACATGAAGTTCAATCAGTAAAAGGAGCGATGATTCCAAGGTTCTACAAGCTGAAAAGAGTCTTGGAAGAGCATAGAGCTTGGCCTCGGGCAGTTTTCAAATGATTTAGCTCATGTTGTGTTGATTTTGGCTGCAGTTGGAGGGTGAGTTCGTATTGCGCATTCATCGTTCCGTCACTGCAATGTTCAAATAATGACTCGCATGTGTGAAACAGCCATTAAAAAAAATTACACATCGTAGACATCAGTCAAGAATTCTGCAACTGTAATGTTCCTGGTTGCCGCTCTCATCAGCTCTCGGAAGCTACACAGGGTTGGCCCTGGTCCGTATTTGGATGGGAGACCACCGAGGAATACCAGGGTCGTGATGCGGAGGCAGGCAATGGCAAACCACCTCTGAACCTCTGTTGCCTTGAAAACCCTATGGGGTCACCAATCAATGCTCCCCCTAAGCTGTGGAGTCTTGTGAGCAAAAATTCTACTTTGTGAGTTACTGCCATTAAAGTTGTGAGCAAGCAATTTGGCTGCTGCATAAATTAGTTTGCTCTGGAGCCATCCTTCCTGAGCTAAGACAAAAATGTGTGAGCTGGAGGCTAAAAATCTGTGAGCTAGCTCACACTAACTCAGCTTAGAGGGAACACTGGTCACCATAAGTCATCTGTGACTTGGAAGTACTTTCCGTCACTATTTATTAATTTATTAAATATTTATCAAAACATTTGTACTCTGCCTTTCCTCATGGTTCAAGGTGGCTTACAATAATAGCTGAAAACGTTTTCAGTTATCCCTCGTCCATCCCTGAGAGACATCTGGAGATGAGAGAAAGTAGGTGGTGCTCTCATTTGGCATCCTTACCATTGGCTTCTTTCTTCCATCTATACTGGAGCTGGCAAGAAGGTCTCTTTCTCTGCCCAGGACTCTTTCTCTTCTGATTCTCATAACAAATGAGTTTGACACCTCTGGTCTACTCTGACTGGCAGTTGCTCTCAGATGGAAGTATTTCATACCACCAACTACGTGATCCTTTCAAATGGAGATGTCAAAGATTGAACCTGGGACCTTCTATATGCAAAGCAGATGTTCTAACACTGAGTTATGGCCACACCGCCAAACCCACATGGACAAAGTTGCATACTGCTAAACTAAGGACTCGGTTTATTGGAACAGTTCACAGAGATACCAACAATCAAAACTGTGGACTCCATCAGAGAGAAACTAAGGAAGGATCCAGTCTGAAGAAGAGTAGGTTTTTATACCTCATTTTTCTTTACTTTAGGGAGTCTCAAAGCGGCTTACAATTGCCTTAGAACATAAGGACATAAGAGAAGCCAATGTTGGATCAAGCCAATGGCCCATCCAGTCCAACACTCTGTCACACAGTGGCCAAAAATACCAGGTGCAATCAGGTGGTCCAGCAGTGGGGCCAGGACACTAGAAGCCCTTCCACTGTTGACCCCCCCCCCCAAGCAACAAGAATACAGAGCATCACTTGCCCCAGATTGAGAGGTCCTATCTATACCTTGTGGCTAATAGCCACTCATGGACCTTTGCTCCATATGTTAGTTTATCCAATTCCTTCTTGAAGCCGTCCATGCTTGTAGCCACCACCAACTCCTGTGGCAGTGAATTCCATGTGTTAATCACTCTTTGGGTGAAGAAATACTTCCTTCCTTTCCCTTCATCTCCCCACAACAGGCATCTTGTGAGGTAGGTGGGGTTGAGAGAGTTCTGAGGGAATGGTGACTGACCCAAGGTCACCCATCAGGCTTCATGTGGAGGAGGAGTGGGGAATCAAACCTGGTTCTCCAGATTAAAGTCCATCACTCTTAACCCTTACACCATACTGGCTCTCAAGGTGCTTGTGGAGGAACTTGTGACCTCCCAAGAGTTGGGTGGGAATATACAAGACAGACAAACAAGACAGATGAATGAGACAGATGGGCACAAAAGCTTTGCTAGTCTAACTCCTGTACTGATGACCTATGAAGAAGAGGGTGAAGAAAAAATGGGCCATACCCAGCAATGTGCCAAGTTGCCAACAAAACAAAATGGAAAAAATGCCTGGTGATAGTTGATTTTTTATTATACAAAGGCCCTATGAATTTTGTCATGCAGGCTTCATCATGGAGAATCTATAAGCACATAATTTTACTTTTAATGCAAATAGTAGAAGGACTCATTAACATTATTACAAAAATATTAAAATAATATTAATTTAAAAGACATGATCAAAGTTAGTTCCAAATATTGATAGGTATTAGTCAGTATACAGTATAAGATGAATAAATTATACATTGGACATGAAAGAGGATAATAGAAATATATAATACATGAAGCAAATACTGACTAGAGCATTCATCTAGTGCTGGAATTGTCCACAGCAATTAAGTTATTTTACTAGTGGAGAATGATACCGCATGGTCAGAAGTCCCAGTTCAGAATTTAACCCACGAGGGACCAAAGTCTACAACCTTAAAATCCACTTCATCTCATTTTTTAACAGGACTTCTTCATTGTGATGATTATTATAACACCCACCCCCCCAAATGAAATCACTGGGTCCATGTTCTTTTTCAATAAAGTGCTGTACCAAAGGTGCACCAATTGTTCTATGAAGTACATTGCTCCTATGTTCTGTTATATGAGTTTTTAATTTTCTAGAGGTTTCCCCTACAGATATCTTACTACGAGGACACCTGATGGCATATATAACCATATCTGAATTGCATATTGTGTCGTTGTTTAAAATTCTTTTTTTGTCAAAAGAGATTGATTTCTAATATTTTGAGTTAGGTTACAACGCTTGCAGTGTCCACATCTAAAATGGCCTTTGGGCAAACCTGCTCCTAGAATGGGAACAAAGGTGTTGCTGTGAATCAATTTGCCTTCTAAACTGGATGTTCTTTTAAGAGGTAGTTGGTTTTTTTAATCACAAAGTGGAACATCATATAGCATACCCCAGTGTTTATATATGCTCATGTAACCTTTGTTCTGCTGCTTCAGACCAGCACGGCTACCCACCTGAATGATAAATACAAGTCAGTGTTATGTAGTGTTAGAGCTCTGGACTATGATTTGGGAAACTCCCATTCCAATTTTCACCCTCCCATGGGAGCTCACTGGGCCAATCAAGGGCTAGAACAGACCACTCCTCTTTTGAGTCAGTGTCCAGCTCTCTGAGCTAGGCCTAAGGGCTAAGAGGCAGTGTGGTGTACTGGTTAAAGTGTTGGGCTAGGATTTTGGAAAACCACGGTCCACTTCCCACTCTGTCATAGAAGCCTGCTGGGCAGGGGTCGTTTCGTAGAAAAAGAGCTAGGGGAACTCATTAGCATAACTCATTAGCATATGCCACA
>NW_015165845.1:209694-214958 GCF_001447785.1 Gekko japonicus | reverse complement strand
CTCCCTGGCCCCAGGCAGGCAGGGGTGGGGAGAGGCAGGGAGGAAGCAACTTACCCTCCCTCTTCTCCTGCCTACTCCTGGCTGAATGAGGGCCGGAAGCAGGGGGCGGGGCTTCGTCATGTGCCCCGCCCCCCGTACCTCACCCGGGGGAACTGCGATCCCCCCAAAATGACCTCTGCTGCTGGGTGACCTCAGGCTTTCTCAGCCCAACCCTCCTCACAAAGTTGTTGTAGTGAGGAGAAGATGGAGATGGGAAGAATGACGTTATATGTTGGATTGTTGGATAGAAAAGTAGATCTAAGATATCTAAATAAATCAATATCAAGCCTTGAGATTTGGACTGATGTGATGTGAGCAATGCTCCCTCTAAGCTGCGGAGTCTTGTGAGCAAAAATTCTACTTTGTGAGCTACTGTCATTAATGTTGTGAGCAAGCGATTCGGCTGCTGCATCAATTAGTTTGCTCTGGAGCCACCCTTCCCTGAGCTAAGACAAGAATCTGTGAGCCGGAGGCTAAAAAACTGCGAGCTAGCTCACACGAACTCAGCTTAGAGGGAACACTGGATGTGAGCATGTGTGTCTGAACCTGCGTGCCCCATCTTGGCTGGCTGCTAACAGGACTAACATGTCATGCAAGGTCATGCTTCAGTTCAGTTGACTGTAAATAGCCATTGGCCCCTACAAGTTTACAAAACCCTCAAAAGAGAGGAATACTGATTGTGTACAAACTCTAAATCAGCGATCAAGGTCATGCAGGAATCCCAAAAGCTGGAGTCACCAGCAACAAGGCTGCAGAGTCTCCCTTGACTGGAGGTAAGCTGCAGAACCTTGGAGAGCACCAAGGCTGACAATTTGAACCTATGGCTGTTAGAGCTAGACTGAGCTCTTAAATTCTGGAACAGGCTTAGATAGATCCAACTAGGCCCCACCCACCTAAGGCAAGGAGTGTTCCTTAAAGGGCCCATGCTCACGTTTGGAGTCTGAAATTCCTGCAACACTTGACATCTTCTTGGTGTGTCGGACCAGGTGATGGTGACCTTGTTGGCTGTTAGGAGAGCAGGTCTTCTGTGGCACTGGGTAACTGCTCGTGTGTGTGTGTGTGTGTGTGTGTGTGTGTGTGTGTGTGTGTGAAATACTGGCACTGGAGCTCAGGGCTAGAGATGTTCCTTCCTCTCCACTTTCTCTGCCTGGGAGAGGATTGCTGGCTTGGCCAAACTATGTGGGCCTGCATCTAAGTCAGTGTCTGGCTCTCTGAAGGAATTCTGACAATATCAGAAGAGAATTTGATACAGAGGTCTGGTGGATCTGCTTTGGGCAATCTGCATATGCTGATGTCAGTTAAGCAGCACACCTTTCAATTGTGCCAGGCTGGCTGCAGGTCTGATTGGTGACTTTGGGAAGAAGAAGAGGAAAAAGAAGAAGAAGAAGAAGAAGAAGAAGAGATTGGATTTATACCCCGCCCTTCAGTACCTGAAGGAGAGTCAGAGTGGCTTACAAGCTCCTTCCCCTTCCCCTCCCCACAACAGACACCCTGTGAGGTACATAAGAGCATAAGAGATGCCAATGTTGGATCAGGCCAAAGGCCCATCCAGTCCAACACTCTGTATCACACAGTGGCCAGAAATACCAGTGCCATCAGGAGGTGGGGCCATCACCAGTGCCATCACCAGTGGGGCCAGGACATTAGAAGCCCTCCCACTGGTAGGTAGGGCTGAGAGAGCTCTCTTGAGAACTGCTCCTGAGAGAACAGCTCTGAACAGCCCTACTCCTCCTGTGCATACACGTGGACGTACAGACACATTCTTTCCCTCCAGCAGAAGGAAATGGGTACAGCTCTTTCAAGCCCTGCTGATGGGGCTTAGAAGGACCATCAAAACATCATGCTCTGCTGTTCCCAGCTGCTCAGAAGGATGCTCCTTCCGGCATCTGGAGACAGCGGAATGGGACTCTTTCATGATACTCCAAGACAAATTGGAACTGGTGTGTTAGAAAGAATGTGAAATAGTGCCCTGACCTGGATAGCCCAGGCAAGCCTGATCTTTTCAGATCTCAGAAGCTAAGCAGGGCCGACACTGACAGCTTTCAAGAAGAGGCTGGACAAATATTTGTGGGAGATGCTTTGGGCTGGTCCTGCATGGGGCAGGGGGTTGGACTAGATGGTCTGTATGGCCCCTTTTAACTCTATGATTCTATAAGTACGTGGAAGGGCGGCCTCCAAGGAATACCAGGACCGGGACACAGAGGCAGGGTATCAAACTGCCTCTCTGGAATGTTCTAGCCCCACTAGGGGTCACTAGAAGTCACCATGACTTCCAGGACACGGACACACACACAATATTCACAAAAGTAGTAAGAAAAGAAAAAGAATATGACATAGTTACTCCTTTACCTCCACTGGGAGTTAATTATTCTCACATTAAAAGGTAAAGGTAAAGGTTCCCTTGCTCGAAAGCCAGTCGAGTCCGACTCTAGGGTTGCGGTGCTCATCTCCGTTTCAAAGCCGAAGAGCCAGCCCTGTCCGAAGACGTTTCCGTGGCCATGTGGCTGGCATGACTAAACACCAAGGCGCACGGAATGCTGTTACCTTCCCACCGAAGTGGTACCGATTTATCTACTTGCAATTTCTTGCTTTCAAACTGCTAGGTTGTTAGGAGCTGGAACTAGAGACGGGAGCTCACCCCGTCTTGCAGCACCCGGGTCTCGAACTGCTGAACTACTGACCTTCCACAGCCTGCAGTTCAGTGTCTTAACCACTTGAGCCACCGCAGCTCCTATTCTCACATTATCCCCTATGATTTCATGGGTGTTTCACGGGCAACCTTCCAATACCTGGGGAATGGACACCTGAAAAATAACAGTGCATAGCTCTTTCACATAATTTGCGCCTCCTCTGGCACTGATGAGGCTTGGAGGAGTGCAAGGTGTAATGTGCCCTCTCTTCCGGGAAACTTTCTAGCAAGAAATCTCCCTTTTCCTGCTTGGAGTAATTGGGCAGTCGTGGGTTGGTCGTGGGCCTTTTGGTGCCTGACCCCCACCAACCCATGACCCCAGCCCTGCTATTATGACAAAGTTCCCCCCCCCCCGTTCTCTACTTGCATCTTTTAAGATGTCAGTATAGGAGTGCAACATCCAAAGAATGGGTCCAACCAACTGGTGGTTTAAAAGGAAGGAAGGGTCCCCCTTGACCGTCAAAAAATGCTGTGCTGGGGATCACTCGTGGGACATGGGCTTATGATCCTGTGATTATGATTCAAGTTATGTACTTGGCCCCAATCCTGCCCACATGTACTTCAAGAGACAGATCTGGCATCTACTAGTTATGTAGCGAAGCGTAATGTCCCATTTTAATACACAGTTAAAGTGATGCGAAGCACTGAAAGGCTTCCTGTGTAATGTCATGGTTAACTGCTGATTTACGCTAAACATCAGTCTGAGATGAGCAGTCTGATTAAAACGTGATAGAACAGATTTTTAGGATGCAAGTGAGAAGAGAGGCTGCCGTTCTCCCATCTGCAGCCTGCCGTCACAGCTATTCAGCGACTGGTGGACATCTTAATTTGTAACAGCTAATTGCCATTTCAGAGCTGAGAACCACAGATGGGATTTCAATGCCTTGCATTGCTGGCTGATACATTTGGGTGCATGAGGGCTCTTGTCTGCAGATTCTTAATACAGGATCTCAACTGACATACTATTTGGTGCTCACAAGACACCTGCACATATATCTTGTGGAAACATTGGCCACAGCCAAAGAGTAATTAACACGTGGAATTCACTGCCACAGGAAGTGGTGTCGGCTACTAGCACAGACAATTTTGAGAAGGGATGGGATAAACATATGGAGCAGAGGTCCATCAGTGGCTATTAGCCACAAGGTATAGATGGAAGACTATGTCTGGGGCAGTGATGCTCTGCAGTCCTGGTGTTTGGGGGGCAACGGTGGGAGGGCTTCTGGAGTTCTGACCACACTGGTGGACCTCCTGATGGCACCTGGGTTTTGGTCACTGTGTGAAGAAGAAGAGTTGGTTTTATACACCACCCTTCATGTCTTGGAGCGGATGACAATCACCTTCCCTTCCTCTCCTCACTACAGACACCCTGTATGGTAGGGGTGACTGAGAGAACTCTGAGAGAACTGTGACTGACCCAGGGTCACCCAGCTGGCTGCATGTGGAGGAGTGGGGAATCAGTTTAATAGCTTTAAAAAGGAATTAGATCGATTCATGAAGGATAAGTCTATCAGTGGCTACTAGCCATGGTGACTGAGGGGAACCTCCACATTCAGAGGCACTAAGCCTCTGAATCCAGAGCCAGGAGGCAACATCAGGGGAAGGCCTCAGCCTCTGTGTCCTGTTGTTGGCCATCCAGAGGAAATGGTCGGCCACTGTGTGAGACAGGATGCTGGACTAAATGGACCATTGTTTTGATCCATGAGGACTCTTATTATGTTCTCCACCTCCTGGACCTTGGCTCCAGTCAGGGTCCCCGCCTTCCCTGCCAGGCTGGCTACTGCTCTGGGGTTCTCTGCGGCCTGCCTCTCTGGGTAAGGGCCCTGGGAGCATAAGAAGAGCCCTGCTGGATCAGAACAGTGGTCCATCTAGTCCAGCATCCTGTCTCACACAGTGGCCAGCCAGTTCCTCTGGAGGTCCAACAACAGGGCATAGAGGCTGAGGCCTTCATAAAAACATAAGAAGAGCCCTGCTGGATCAGAACAGTGGTCCATCTAGTCCAGCATCCTGTCTCACACAGTGGCCAGCCAGTTCCTCTGGACAGCCAGCAACAGGGCATAGAGGCTGAGGCGTTCTCCTGATGTTGCCTCTTGGCTCTGGGATCCAGAGGATGTGCCTCTGAATGTGGAGGTCCCCCTCAATCATCATGGCTAGCAGCCATTGAGAGACTTATTCTCCATGAATCTATCTAATCCCCTTCTAAAGCTGTTTATTCCTGTGGCCATCATTACATCCTCTGGCAGAGAATTCCACATTTTAATCACTTTCTGTGTAAACTAGTATTTCCTCAGGGCACTAAGTTGTTCACAGCTTGTCTGGTGGAAGGGAGGCTAAATTGGGGATGGGAGCCAGCCCTGGACAACACTTAAAACTGTAAAACATCAATGTGAGAAACTTGTCTTTGCAATTTTTTAAAAAATAGTAAACTTCTTCTTTGAAGATCCTCCCAGATTAGAGTCCGTGCACTTAACCACTACACCAAACTGGCTTTCACACCAAACTCCTCCTCCTCCTCCTCCTCCTCCTCCTCCTCCTC
>NW_015165845.1:191033-209413 GCF_001447785.1 Gekko japonicus | reverse complement strand
CTCCTCCTCCTCCTCCTCTTCTTCTTCTTCTTCATGTAGTGGTTAAGTGCACAGACTCTAATCTGGGAGAACCAGGTTTGATTCTCCACTCCTCCACTTGCACCTGCTGGATGACCTTGGGCAAGCCATAGTTCTGGCACAGCTGTTCTTGAAAAGAGCAGTTTCTGACAGAGCTCTCTCAGCCCCACCTACCTCACAGGGTTTGTGTTGTGGGGAGGGGAAGGGAAAGGAGTTTTTAAGCCACTCTGAGACTCCTTTGGGTAGTGAAGGGCGGGGTATAAATCCAATCTCTTCTTCATCTTCTTCAGAGAGGTTGCATTGGTTGAGTTTGTACTTTGCAACAAACCCAGATGTGTCGCTTCGTAATATGTGAAGCCGGTCTTTCCAAATGAAGTCACTCATTAGGTAGATTTCAGTAACGCAGCATTGGTTTCAGTGGCACTTACATGTGCCTGATGCTGTCAGGACTGCATCCATCATGCGGGCCGTGGTTATCAAGCAATGGGGTTGGATCCAGCCAGCCTTTTCACAGTTTTGCCTGATTCCTGCCCTTAGTACATCTCTGTCCCACATGGCTTTTGGACATGCTGGTCCCATGACCACCAACATAGCATTTTTGGGTGGTCACAGGGGAACTGCCCTTCCTTTTAATCAGCAGAATAGTTGGTTGAATCCAGCAGATAGTTCTGGAGATGGAAATAAGATCCACGATTCCTGTGAGACCTGACTCATGTTCAAGCAATCAGCTCTAGAAAAGTTATGTCGAAAACAAATTCCAGTGCAGTCTTCACAAGGTTTTTTTTTCCAGAAACCACGGAATATGTGAGTGCAAAATATTGTGCTGGCCAGCTCGGTTATTGTCCAGAGATAGCTCCGGACTGAGGGATGCCTCCCTTGCTTGTGCTGATGAAGCCTTATCTGGGTGTGTCCTTCTTGGTGTGTGTGTGGGGGGAGGTAGAGGTTGATACAGCCAGAACAGCCTCACTCAACAAGGCCAGCAGCAAGGATGGGACTGGTGGGGCAGGCCCTGCTTTGGTAGTGGTGGGGATGACACCCCAGGGACAGGCTCCAGTGGAGGAACTGTCCAGCCAGGAGGCCGAGCTTTCTGGAGGCAAGGCTTGATGTGAGGTAGGAAGGGCCCAGAAACCACAAAACCCCCCCCCCCCCCGCTGGCTATCCTGCCTGGTTGCCACAAGGATGCAGGAGTCAGAGAAGGGCGGGACAAGGGCCGGCAAGAGGAAGTGGTAACGAAGGCTTCTCAGGCCAGGGATTGGCCAAGGGTCTGACTGGGGGGGGGGGAACCCAGCCTGGGATTGGGTGCCAGTGGGGAAGGGGTGGAGACAACAGAGGTTAAAAGGGAGACTCCCAATGGTGGCCGGGGAGGAGACAGAGGCTCAGGGCAGGAGGAGCACCCCAGTTGTTTTCCTTTACAAAAACTGCTCAAACCCCATGAAATCACTTCCTTCTGATATCAGTGATCAAAAACAAAATTAACTGTGTTCTGGTTAGGTGGTAATGATGTGCTATTATTTGTTTGAAAGCTGAAAATGGCACACGCTGAGTTTCTACAAATTCTCTCACTTCGCAGAGTAAGGCAGAATGAACATTCCTGCCCCTCCCCCCCAAACTGTCAGGAACAGAAGGGTGGAAATCCCCTAATCCCCCTATATACACGCACACAGAGCGATCCTGTGCAGATTGGCCCCGTTCGAAACCCACTGATTTCAGCGGACTTAGACTGAAGCAAGTCTGCATACACGTAATTCTTGTATACAAGTAATTCTGCGTAAGTGGCCAATGGTCACTTCGTAGTGCAGAGATAAGGGGAAGAAATACATTTTATTTATTTATTTATTTTATTTCTTCAAACTTATACCCCGCCCTCCCCGCAAGCGGGCTCAGGGCGGCTTCCAATAAAAACATAAATTACATTAAAACACATAATATTCAACATGCCATAAAACATTATAAATACAAAGTGCAGGCGGCAGATTAAAATTCATCTCGATGGTGAGTTGCAGGAATAAATTGCCACTGCCCTGATGTCCACAGATGTCTTCTGTCGTTAGTCCATATAGTTGTTGAAACCACAGGCCATATTTAGTTGTAACAATCTGCAGTGAAAGCCTGCAGTGGCATTAGCCTGCAACAGCGGCGGCCCCTACTTAAATGCCTGGCGGAAGAGCTCCGTCTTGCACATGTGTGTGTAGTATATAATTTTAATGCACATGTGTGTGTAGTATATAATTTGACAAAGATGACAGAGCCTGATTGCTGAAGAGATGATTTCTGCATTGCTAGATATCAAGTTCTGTAACTTGCAGGTATTTCCCCCCCGGACTATTGGCATCATGTATTTGAAGTGGGAATTTATTCTATTATTTAAATCTTATCAATTTCTTGAATTAGTCCCTGCTAGACTTGTGCATAGAAGCTTGTTTAATTTCTTTCCTTTTTATTATCAGTCCCAAGATTTGTTACTGGGTTATTTTGTACGCTTTTGTCATTGCTTCTTTCTTTATGGTTGTTTAATTTTCATAATTCTATTTGTTATTATTTCCCATTGGTTTCAGTGGAAGCCCCCCCCAATCTCAGGTCTCACATCTTCTTGGTGTCCTTACTAGAAAAATGCCACCTGTCTTATAAACGTGAAACCAATAGAGGCAGGGAATACAATAATGAGAGAAGCCGGAACAAAACAGAAGAAAAGCATGTGTTGTTTTATTTCATTACAGGCCGCTTAGTTAGGGAATTTATTTCATTTTAATTATGATAATTATATAATACCCCATTTTTGTAATTATTGTAATTAATAATGAAGGAAATGTACAAGTGTTGTCCCTACACCTGGCACTCAATTATATAATTTACTTTGCTATATTAATATCTCCCAAGATATACTTGTGGGCAGGGCTTTTTTTTTTTTTTTTTAAAGAGGTGCCGGAACTCACAAGAGGGAAATGAAGTTTTCAATCTGTATACTGAAAACTCATGAACTTTTAAACATCTTTAAAAAGATTTTGTCAAAGAGGTTCTGGAACTCCATTCTGGTGCATTCCCTTAGGGGAAAAGCCCTGCTTGAGGGTACCTAAAGGGGGAAAAAAAACCCAAGTGGTGGCAGTATTCCAAACAGACTGTTGGGGGTGGGGAGTCACTCAATGAAAATCGGAACACCTTAAAACTGGCTCCAGTTGTGGCATTCGGACCCTGAGAAGACTCCTCGTCCCTGCTCTTTCTGAGAGAAAAATCACACCTGACTGTATGGTCCAAGATCTTATTTTCCATGTGCCCCTTTCTGATTCCTTGGAATACAATGCATAGTCTGTGAACGTGTGAGAGACTATCCTGCCCCTGCCAAGTGCATCGTTGTCATGAATTGGACTCCAGATGGGCATTGCAGTCAGTGCTGGCATCGCCTTTTGCAAGGCAGTATAGACGGCAGGTGAGAATCCGAGGTATGTGGGGAAAGTCGCCTCAGATTTGTGGGAATCATCACATATGTAGCACATGCGGCAAGTATCTTGTGGGAAGCATCCTGGAGTGCCAGGAGAGAACAGGAATCCCTTGAAATGTGGCATGCCCTGGGGGACGAGGCTTCCTTGCCAGCTGTTCCAGACTGCATGTGTGTTTCCATGCAACATAGCCAGACGTTTATGACCCCATCGTCCTGGCAATGACAACAAATGCCCTATATTCTTTTTAAACCATCTCTAACTGAAGCACATTTTAATTTCTTATCTTGGTTTTTTTTTTATGTTTAGTTTCAAAATTTGGATTATATTTGTCTATTATTTTTAAAAAATAAAACATTCTGTAGGATCGGGGAATTCCAGAAATCCTGTGAATGGTGCCAATATAACCATTTCCCAGTGAATTGCTCCAGGATAAATGTTTCCGAACTCAGATAGATTCACAAGATGCCTTTTCTCTGCCAAGAAGTTAATGTAGCTGCTTCTATAAATGTGTTCTCCAAATGTTGAGCGCCAGCCAATCAGATAGCCCTGAGCTTTGAATTCACGCTCTACAGTAAGATTACAGTATTTCCTTTTTGATGCCTTGAAAAGAAGATTTGGTTTCAAAACCAGCATCTAGCGAAGATAATTTAGGCAATAGAGAAGATTGGACATTGATACAGGCCAGAACTGGAACACGAGGTACTCGATAGCTTGTCTCTGCGAAAAACTCAGCTGGATTTCAGCTGACACCCAGAGGATGCATGAGCACACATTGAAGCATATGAAAGTTTAGGAAAGACTGACTAGCCTTTATGATTCCAGGTGCGCTTCCTCACATCTACCTGTCCTCCCAGAACACTGACCAAGGGAAGTAGGGTTACCAGACAGTGGCTGGCAACTGGTGGAATTCTGGTGGGGGAGGGACATGGGGTATACTGGATAGTGTGACAGTATTATATCACTTCTGGGAAAAACCTGGAAGTGATGTCATGCCGCTCTAGGAATCATTGAAAACTCTATGATAAAACCATAGAGTTTCAGGACATTCCTAAAGTGGCATGACATCACTTCTGGGTTTTCCCTGGAAGTGAGGTAACACTACCATACTGGTTGCAATTTTTTACTTCATTTTTCTCCTGGCCAATGGAGGGGCAGCAGGCGAAGGGAGCTTTAGCTGATTAACTGGCAACCCTAATGTGAAAGGCTCTGCCAGCATTCCAGGCCTCTACAGAGCACAGCATCCCACACAGGGAGCAAAGACTGGGTTGTGAGTTGAGATGATCTGATTTCTCCCATTCTTCCGTGGTGTCAGAGCTTTTTTTTCCTGAACCTTGTTCTACACTTAGTTCATTCTGATTTGAAAAGAAGAAATTCTTAAATTAATCCTGGAATGTACAGATTGCTGTAGATTTCAGATGCTATAATCCATTGTTTTCCCTCTGCAAGTTACCTTGGCGTGATTATACTTGATTGCATCAAAATACATTTTGTGCACATTAGGGATATATTGCACAAAATGCATCTTGGTACGATCAAGGACAGTTACTTCAAGGCCACTATTTGAGTACTTTATCAGTGCACAAATGTATTTGTTCATATATTTATACTCTGTTTTTTTCCCCAATGGGAACACAAAGTGGCTTATAACATCTGAGGCAGGGTGATTTGCCCAAGGTCACCCACAGAGCTTCTCTGGAAGAACAGGGATTCTGTCTCAGGTCTCCTAGACCCTAGTCCAACATTCTAACCACTACACTTCATATGTGCTATGTGTAGTATTCCACTATGGCATATATATTTAAACATATGCACATCAATAATGCAGAAGGAGAAAAGATGCATATGAAAGCTGAGGGAAATGGTGTTTTTAAAAACTTTAATAAAAAAAAAACTTATTTAAAAAACTCATGTGTGTCCTGTGCACCCTTATGTCACTTCTGGTGAAAACCTAGAAGTGACAAAGGGTAGCTCTAGGAACTGCCAGAAATTCCATGGTTTTACCACAGAGTTTCTGGAAATTCCTAGAGCTACTCGATGTCACTTCTGGGTTTTCATCATAAGTGACATAATGACATGCACATGACATTGTGCTCCCCTATATTCCTGACCCCAAATCTCCCACTGGTTTCTAGGCATGGCCTGGCAACCCTATTTATATCATTTTCCTCACACACAGTAATCTGCTCAGAATGCCCATATCCATTCATGTTTCCATTCCGGGCCTTGTTTCCAATATGGTATACATACACTCTCCAAGGGACCCACAAAGCTGAGGACCAACATATTAGTTCATATTGTCTAAGGCTAACTGATAAACAAGGTTATGCTCATCTGACTTTTTCACCTTCAGGGCATTTGCTTTTAAAAAGTCAAATAGGAAACCTATTTGCTTACCTAATGTATTGGCATTCACGGTTATTAATCATATTTAATTATGATAAATACCATATGATGCATTTGTTGATGCACCATACACTTAAACACACTATGGGCAGCTTGTCAGCTGGTGTCGAAGGGAAGCAGGATCCCCTTTGGCCACCAAAAAAGGCTATGTTGGGCATCATGGGAGTGGCATCAAAAAAGCCACATAGGACAGGAGTGCAGTAAGGTGGTGTTAAATAGCTGGCTGGATCCAACCCTACATTACCTACAGCTGCAAGTAGAAAGCTAGAATATTCCTTTGCCACTGCTTGAAGACCTCCAGTGTGGGATAGCCTTATCTTAAGAACATAAGAGTATAGGAGAAGCAATGCTGGATCAGGCCAACGGCCCATCCAGTCCAGCACTTTGTGTCACACAGTGGCCAAAACCCAGGTGCCATCAGGAGCTCCAAGGGTAAGAAAGAAGTCTGATAAAGGGCCGGTATTAAAAACCTAGTGTAAACGTATAATATACAAAAATAAATGTATTTATTAGAAAGACAGTTAAAAACAAATAAGGGGCCAATGAAAGCTTCGTTGAGAAGTTCAAGTGGCCTGAACACAAGGGCCAATACAAGTGACCTGACGCGTTTCTTCAGAGGTCGAACAGTTTTTTGCATGTTACAATATTACATATTACAATAAAATAACCAACAAGTTAATACTGGACCCAAAGAGGAAAGTTAAGCAGCAAGATCAATAGACACAAGACAAGGATGTTTATGAGGCCTCTAAAGATGAGCGTCATGTTGTCTGGTGCCAAATGCACAGCTGCTGAATTAGAACACCTTACAATTCTGGTCCAGAAATCACCTATGTGACTATCCTGGTCAGAGCTAGAGTGTCCTCAAACAAATTGCAGTGCTCCTTGTGTCTTACTGCCATCAGGAGCTCCACCAGCAGGGCCAAACGTCCAGAAGCCCTCCTACTGTTGCCCCCCAAGCACCAGGAATACAGAGCATCACCGCCCCAGACATAGTCTTCCATCTATACCTTGTGGCTAATAGCCACTGATGGACTTCTGCGCCATACGTTTGTCCAGTTCCCTCTTGAAGCTGTCTATGCTAGCTACATTGATGAACTGGAGCTCACAAACAGCAGGAAGTTTTCCCTTATGTTCAGCCAAAATATACTCTCCTGTAACTTGTACATTAGATTGAGTCTTGTCCCCTGGGGCAAAAGAAATCACGTCTTATGTCACGGCCCTCCAGGTATTTGTAGAGTGTGATCATGTCTCCCGTCAGTCTTCTCTTCTCCAGGCTAAACGTGTCTAGTTCCTTCGGTCTTTGGTTCCCCTCCTCTGAATCCATTTCAATTTGATTACATCTTTCTTAAAATAGATCACCCAGAAGTGGGTACATTATTCCAGATGAGATCTGACCAGCACAGTGTAGTAGAACTTGCTGGAGTGAGCAACTCAGCATGCCAGGGGGCGCTACGTCACTCTAAGCGTATAAAGGTGTTATCTCCTTGAATGAGATGCCTCTCTTTGCCCTCTGACCGTCTCCTTTCCCTTTCTCCTCTCACTTGCTACACATGGCCTTCCATGGAGACACATGTTTCTGCTGGTCTCTCCTGTAGATACAAAGCTATCATATCCCCACACACATGATGCTGGACAAGCTGATCATCTGTAATCAGGAAAGTGCTCTTTAGACTAGGCTTCTCTCTTCTTCTTTTGACTACAACCTGAGTGTGAACTGAATCTCATTGAATAAATGTAAGTTTACCCTATTTTTGCAATATACTTCTTGGGAGATTTATTTTCTGCACTCAGTATCACATTTCTATGCCTGGACAAACTGCTATATTAACCAAATATCCCAACAGAACTATTGTAACTGCAGATACTTGTAGCCTTCTATGAAAGCTGCCTAAAATCAGATTAGCCATTTTTGCAGCTGCACCACACGGCTGACTCATATGCAGTTTGTAGCCTTCTGTGATCCTGAGATTTTTCTCGCATGTCCCCACAGCCAAGCCAGGTATCCTCCATTTTAGAGCTATGTATTTGACTCCTTTTGTCTAAATGCAGAACTTCGCCTTTGTGTCTGTTGAATTTCATTGCAGGAATTCAAGAGAAGAAGGTATCCCAACAGATGTGCAGAAACGTAGGATGTTCGTTCCAAAGTTTAATGTGCCTAGAAGTGCTGACTTAGAATTTTCATTGATTGACAAGAAAGGGTGTGAATGTAGCATATACATTTTAACGCTAAAGATGGGTAGTTATGCTTTTTCAACAGGCTTCCTTAATGCTCCAGAGATTCCCACATGGAAAAATCTGCCCTTCTGTTACTTGCATTGTTGAATTGGGGGAAAGCTGTGAGAAGATCTGCCTTGGCACTGCTTCAGCCCTCTTAATCGCTCTCTCGGGCATTAAGAAAGCCAGTGGGGAAGACACATGCAAACTCTATTGCCAGTTGGTGGGGGTGGGGGTGGGGTGTTCTGTGTTTTGGCTTCCTTTGGCTTCCTCCTGTAGAATCTCAATACCAGAAGCTCTTTGATGAAACCCAGGAATTTTCATTCTCCTGTGCCAGAGCAGAAGGAACGGAGCTGAAAAAAACAATAAAGGAATGAATAGTTGTATCTTCTCAGGGACAGATTACGTTGGCTTCCTTGTTTCATGGCTTTTCCAAGGAGTCATGACCAGTGCTGAATTTTTACCTTGGTTACAAACTGTTTTATAGAAACGATGGGCAGCTTCTAGCAAAGCAAAGAACCAGTCCCACCTGGGTTTCAGTTAAGTAATGGCATCCAATGGCTTCATGAGTATGACACCAAACATCACCAGCAGAACAAAAGGGGGAAAATGACAGTTGATAGGTGTCTGATTTATTATCATACAAAGCCACTACGTGTTTCGCTGTGCAGGCTTTGTCAGGGGGAATCAGAGAATTCACCTAGTGCTGGACCTGTCCACAGCCATTAAAATCACCAACAACTTCTGTATTCTCATGGTTCCAATCATGTCATGCCTGTGTGCATGTAAAGTGCTGCCAAGTCTCAGCCGACTTATGGCAACCCCAGCGACAGGCAAGTGATTAAGCAGAGGTGGTTTGCCGTTGACTTCCTCTGCAGAGCCTTCTTTGGTGGTCTCCCATCCAAGTACGGTCTCTGCTCACTTTCCTAGATCTTATGAGATCATGCTATAGTATGCCATACTATTTCATATCCTGCTGTGTCTGTGACAAAACCACATTTCTGTTTGTGGGAGAATGGAGAGCGATTTCTACTGGTTCTTCCCTCCCACTGTAGACCCCCCCCCCCGTCTCCTCTGCTGTTCTTTAGGGTCTGCTGACACTAAAGGACAAAAATTCGGAAGGCTCGGACGGTGGCAGCAGGAGAGGGAAGCAGAAAAGTCCCTCCCTGAAACACATGATCATCCTTCAAGATCTTCAAGTACCAGGAGTCCATGAACAGTGAATACCTGCCATTATTTTTATGTCAATTGGTATATAACTAAAACTGGCACCGGAATTGCTTACTTGAAACAAAAGAATCATCAGGGATGACAAGGAAAATGTGCTGCCCCAAGATGACTGACAAAAACGTAGAAAACCAAAAAGAATCTCAAATAGCCATAATGACTGCTTCTTAGGCTCTCTCTCTTGCATGTGTACATACCCACACACATGCACACGCACGCACACACACACACACACACACACACACACACACACACTAATGGAAAACATTTTAAGTACAGCAAATCCTTGCTCTGATCTCGGTTAAAATGTGACAGGGAAACCCAAGGGTCGACAATATTGCTTTGAGGCCCAGATTCATCTCACAGAACACAAAGCAACATTGTCTGGCCTCAGGCAACCCCATTGTGTTCTGATCGAAATATGATACAAGATTTGCTGTAAAGAAAATGTTTTCATATGGTGTCAGAGAAAGAGAAAGGGAGGGAGAGAAAGAGAGGGCTGCGTTAGATGCCCAGTGTTCTTAGCCCCAGTTGCAAAGAAGAATGAATTGGTGCACTTCTTGGGTAGCGCCTAAAATGTCTGGTTAGTGATCTCTTAAATTATGGGTACTTGCACATTTGCTTTCCTGAACCAAACTTTGTACGGAAGGCAGCAATTTAGATGAGCTGGTAAGGGGTGTGGTGGGTGTCCGTTTTCACAGACATTTTTGTACCCTTTTATCAATTAGGTGAGCTTGAGTGGAGGTGGGGAGGAATTTGTAAGGGGGAACAAATTTGCCCTTTGCCAGGGTGACATTCCTTGCCTTATCAGCCAGCACAGCAGAGAAAGGCAGGGACTTTAGTTGTCTAAACAACAGCCCACGAGTCCCCTGCATCTCAATTCAGAGTGTGGGCCCTTTTTAAGTTTGCTCCCAGTGACTTGGATTGGCTACAGACAGTGAACAGATTTTCTTCCTTTTTTTTTTTTTTTTTGCATCTGCTAAAATAATTTCGGCTAGAATAGAAAAGCCAGCAATTTAGAGAATGGATTTAGACCCTTCAATGAGTGTTTGCTGGAAATAGAGTGATTATTTTTGTAGAGGATAGGAGGGAAGGTGTTATCAAAAGATGGTTTGCTTGGTATTTCAGAAGTCTTTTGAACACGCACATGAGGCTGCCGTATACTGAATCAGACGACTGGTCCATCAAGGCCAGTATTGTCTACTCAGACTCTCTGGGGTCTCAGGCAGAGAGGTCTGTCACATCACCTACCGCCTGGTCCTTTTAACTGGAGATGCCGGGGATAGAACCTGGGACCAGAGGTCATTTCGGGGGGGATCGCGGGGGATCGCAGTTCCCCCGGGTGAGGTATGGGGGGCGGGGGGCACATGACAAAGCCCCGCCCCCTGCTTCCGGCCGCCCCGCTTCCGGCCCTCATTCAGCCAGGAGGAGGCAGGAGGGGAGGGTAAGTTGCTTCCTCCCTGCCTCTCCCCACCCCTGCCTGCCTGGGGCCAGGGAGGGCCTTCGCGGGGCTTCCGCGGCCAGGACCGTTGGGGGCGGGGTGTGTGGCCTTATGACACACTTCCGGTGATGTCAGGGGGTGTGGCATATGCTAATGAGTTATGCTAATGAGTTCCCCTAGCTCTTTTTCTACGAAATGACCCCTGCCTGGGACCTTCTGCATTAAAGGCAAATGCTTTACCACTGGGCCACACAGCCCCTCCCTTTTGCTGTTCTTTTAAATCCAAATGCGACAAAATTGTTAATGGGAAACACCCCCTAACTCTCCATTGCTATTAGGGTTGCCAACCTCCAGGTGGAGCCTGGAGATCTTATGGAATTATAACTGATCTCCAGATTACAGAAGGCAGTTCCCCTGCAGAAAACAGCTGCTTTGGAGAGTGGACAGCAGTGTTCCCGCTAAGCTGAGTTAGTGTGAGCTAGCTCCCAGCTTTTTAGCCTCCAGCTCACAGATTTTTGCCTTAGCGCAGGAAGGGTGGCTCCAGGGCAAACTAATATATGCAGTAGCCACATCGCTCGCTCGCAACTTTAATGCCAGTAGCTCACAAAGTAGAATCTTTGCTCACCAGACTCCACAGCTTAGAGGGAGCATTGGTGGACAGTGTGGCATTATACCTTGCTGAGGTCCCCCCCTTCCCCAAACACCAGTCTCCTCAAGCTCCCCTCCCCAAACCCCACCCTCCTCATGTGCCACCCCCAAATCTCCAGGAATTTTCCAACCTGGAGTTGGCAACCCTCATGGTTATTACATATTACATGATTGTAATAATAACTGCTATAGTCACAGCAATGAAAAATGAGGGCACCTACACTGTAAACACTTGTCTATGTGCCTCATGAGGGTTAGAGATAGAAATGGTTATTGACCATGTCATGATCCTAGGCCTAAGGCTAAAGACTAAGCAGGCTGTAGGCCTCAAGGAGGAAGCCTCTGAGGCCTCCTGTAAAGGTTTGCAAGAGGACTAATTTCCCAGGCACCCTCTGAGCAATTGTGATTGGCAGGGCTATTTCTGGGCAGGAACGCACAGGAACGGAGTTCCGGCTGGCTCCCGAGTTGGCCACGCCCAGCAGGAACTCATTAGCATAATAGGCCACACCCAACAGCAGGAACTCATTAGGATTGGCTACATTAGGGGTGTGTGGCCTAACATGCAAAGGAGTTCCTGCTACAAAAAAAGCCCTGGTTTGACAACGAACAAGGTCAACAGAATAAGAAGCAAAAGGTGGGTGTGGTTGGATGAGCACACTTCTGGTAACATGGGGGTGCGTCCTAATGTGCTAATGAGCTGTGCTGTCAGGGGTGTGGCCTAATATGCTAATGAGTTTCTGGGTTGGGTGTGGCCTATTATGCTAATGAGTTTCTGCTGGGCTTTTTCTACAAAAAGAGCCCTAGTGATTGCTGGGGTGGAATTGGAGGGAAAGGGAAGGCCAGTCACCACCAAGGAGCCTGGGCCTTGAGAGAAACAATATAAGCCCCTCCCCCCCAAGAGGGAAGGTGTCCCCAAGGAGGGTGGGTGGACCTGGGGAGGGTTGGGTACAGTAGGGACCAGTCAGTTAAGGCCCTTGCCTGTTCCAGGGCTGAAGGAGGCAGGAAGGAAGGAGGTGGTGTTTGGGGTGAGAGGGCTCCTGGAAGAGGATGTCCATCTTAAGCAAACACTCACATGGCCCTCTTGCACCTGCTACAACTCATCTAATGAGAATGTAGGATACAAGAAGACAAATGTTTGTGCATTTTAATCATGAGGTAGTGTTGGCAGATGCTGGCAGCTTTTTAATAAATCCTTGGTTCATTCAGACTAATAAAATTGGTTGGCACAGTATTTTTGAGATACTTAGGCCCCGGTCACACCAGGGGGGAAAGGCGCGGTTGAAGTGCGGCTTTTTAGAGCTGCAACAAAAGAGAAGCACGGCTGTGGGATCAGACAGATCCCCCGAGCCGCCACGCAGTTGCTCCCCGGCATGATCAGATGCCGGGGGGGGGGAGCCACGGACAGGAGAGGAGGCAAGCCTGTTGCGCATGCACGCGCACGCGCAGTTTGACAGGGCCTCCGATGCTGCGGGGAGACGGGCATGTCAGCGATCAGACACCCGCCCGTGCTGCGCGTCAACCAGTAGGTAGTACTGTTTTGGTGCTACCTTTTTGATGCGCGGTTTCGCCCGGAAGGGACGGATCGGGGACGGGTGCGCTTCGCTTCCCAGATGTTGTGGTATGATCGTGCCTGCTTGATGCGCCCCCAACCCGTCCCTCTCGCATGGCAAATCCTCCCGTGTGACCGGGGCCTTAGAAGAGCATCTTGAACAAATTTACTCTTTGGTCCCAGAATGGATCTACATGGATTTCTGTGGAGTATCCTGAAGTCAGTATCCTAAGGACAGAAGAACCTGAGATATGCTCTTGAGTTCCTAGCATCTGAATATCCTGAGGGATCCGGTGTGTTCCTGGTACCCCATTACTCTGAAGGATGGTTCTGTGCTCCTGGTACTTGAAGATCTTGATCATGTGTTTCAGGTTCCAGGTGTTCCTGCACCAACCTTGTCTGAAGTGAGCTTGTACCCCCCTTCCTTTTTTCTACCTTTCACCCTTCCCTGAAGGACCTGAGCTTGCTGGGGAAAACAAACATGGGATGGGGCAGGTCTTCTTGTGACATCAGTGTGAGTTTTTTTCACATCTTCTAGCTGAAGGAGGAACATGTACAATCTGGGAAAGGATGTCTACGGCCAACTGAGTATCGCAGTGACAAATAGGGTAAATCTCCTTCCTTCCTTCCTTGTTTGTAAACATGTATACTTTTCACCCCAAAATGTTCAGTAGATTCACCAAAACCAGTAAAGCCTTATGCCACTATCTCAATGAGTTCTCCATCTTCTCTGTCATCCCCATCACCATCAGTCCTTGTTACCACTGTCTTTATCAATGGTATCCTCATCACAGTTTTCATCAGCCATTTGGAATGTTGCCTGCCACTGGCAATATTTAGATCCGGATGCAACCAAACAACAAAAGTGCAGATGCGCAGCCCTTCATCTGGAGTCTATTACTCTGCTTTGTTTGCCGACTCTCTTATTTTATATGCTGTTCACACAAAAGCAATTAATTACGCTCTTGTTTATATGGGATCCAATCATATGAAATGTCAGAAAACCTCAAGAGCCAAGAGAGGTGCATGTGTCTTGCTTGGGGTTAGTAATAAACGTGAAACAGCCCATTTGGCAAAAGTTCAGCATTGACATGGTGGCCTGGCTTCTTGTAACTTCTCCACTCGGTTGAATTTTCCATCTCAGGATAGCTTCTAATGAATCACACAGCTAGCCCGGGGGGTATGGTTTTAATGATGTAAGAACTGGCTGTGAATATCTTGGATCGCAAGCTCCTGATTGGACTCAGCTCTTCCTTTTGCAGAGTTCAGGGACATTAACCCTAACACAACACGAAATTCTAGGTGGGCACCAAATGGAACTTTAAATCCAAATCTCCTACGGCAGTTACCAGAACTGTTGGCATGTGTTAAGAGACTACTATACATAGATTTCATGAGATATCCGCTACTGTTGATTTACACATGCAGTTGCCCAAGCTAGCTATCCATACAGTTTAGAAAACAATGTTTTCAAAATGTTTGTGTGGCATTACTCAGGTAGCTTGGTTATTCCATAGTTTTGTAGGATTTCTGCTTAATCCTCATTCTCCAGTTTTCCAGTTGCAACCTTACACATCGTCTGCAGTAGGTGGCTTACTAGCCTACCAGGTAAGTTCCAGGAATCCTACATCATTTCAATTTTCAGCTTAGCGCTGCTGATTCATAAATCCACTGAGCCCATAAAACATGCTTTACAGCTAGGGCTGTGACTGCTGACACACATTTGTTTTGAATTTTGAGGGTTGAACTTTAGAGTGGTAGCATTGTCAAAAATTATCCCGAGATCTTTTGTCACCTTCTCAAATTCTTTGCCTCTTTTGATAAGACAGGGTCTTGAATTTATGCCGCCGCCCCCCCTTTTAAAAGCAGATTAGATCCATGTCATAACTTGCCAGATTTAATTGCATGTATTGAGATGTTTATCTTGAGCCATTTGAAATTGTCCCGGGCTGTCCTCTGAGTCTTCTTTGGGTTCACTTCAAGTAGCAACAACGTGGCATATATCTCCTGGTGACATTACTGGTTCAAGATCTTTTGTTACCTGTGGCAGTGGCGGCAGCTATATCTTTGCTGCCCTGTCCCTCTTTAAAAAATAGCACAACAAAACACACATGGCCTCTAAAGCAGGGGTGTCAAACATGCAGCCTGGGGGCCGGATCAGATCCCCAGAGGGCTTCTATCTGGCCCGCAGTGGAACTGGCTGTCTTCTGCTTCTTCTTCCAGTTCTGCTGCTGCTGCATCATCGTAGGTTTGCAGCTTACAGATACACACCTGAACAGCATACTCAAGACTGCAACAGCACAGACATTTAGACGTAATAATTCAGAGCAAGAGGTGTCAGTTATCAGACACTGTTAAATAAACAAAATATTGCAAGAATGCTAATGTTTTAAGCTTGTTTTTATTTTAAGTAAAAAAAATCCTTTGTGTTTGTGTCCTTTATAAAGTTTATATCTCCGCTACCTGGCATTGCATTTTATGGCACACATGGCCCGGCCCAACAAGGTCTCATTTATGTCAGATCCGGCCCTCGTAACAAAAGAGTTCGACACCCCTGCTCTAAAGCTTTGCCAACACTGGTTTCCTTTTGCAAGACTGTGACTGCTATTTGGATTGTCTTCTCCACAGGCAACCATCCATGTTGGCCAAACTCCCCACAGAAGAAGCAGTGGTGCCAGAACTGAGGGATTGGCCTGCATAGCTCACTCAGTTGTTTTTAAAAGATCCTTGGGGACTGAGGAAGAAGAATTATCTGGCTCCAAGGTCAGGGTGTAGTTCAGTGGATAGGTGGGCAAAAGTTGGGCAGCAGGCTTGCTGGAAGGGCTGCCAAATCCAGGTTGGGAAATTCCTGGAAATTTGAGGGTGGAGCCTGGGGAGGGGTGGGTTTGAGGAGAGGAGGGACCTTAGCAGGATATAATACCATAAAGTCCATCCTCCAGAGCAGCCATTTCCTCTAGGGGAGCTAATCTCTGTTAGATCAGTTGCCATTCCAGGAGACTTCCAGGCACCACCTGGAGGTTGGCATCCCTACTTGCCAGGAATGGGAGGCTGGCAGCAGAAAGACCAGCAGGATGCTGCCCAAAATCTGTTTCCCGAGATAACCCGTTGAACTTGCCTCATTGTAGAGCCAAGACTGTCTGGTGTGAACAAATTCCATAATGTACAATGTGGAAATGTGGTACTACTATGAGCTTTAAGTTATTGTGTTGTTTGTGAGCAGGTTGCTTTGCAGAATTTCACCTGCAATTAAAAAGACAGGTTCCTAGCAGCAAGATCCACCTATCCCTTACTGACTCATCGGATTTTAGAAGCTCAAGCAAAGGACTTGACACTGTATGAAAGTCAGCTCCAGCAGTTCCTACTAAAAGCATCCTCAAAATCTACCCCGAATAGGGTCAGTGATTTACGATCTGGTACTGCGAGGTGCTGCGGTGGCTCAAGTGGTTAAGACGCTGAACTGCAGGCTGTGGAAGGTCAGTAGTTCAGCAGTTCGAGACCCGGGTGCCACATGATGGAGTGAGCTCCCATGTCTAGTTCCAGCTCCTGCCAACCTAGCAGTTCGAAAGCAAGAAATTGCAAGTAGATAAATAGGTACCACTTCGGTGGGAAGGTCACAGCGTTCCGCGCGCCTTGGTGTTTAGTCATGCCGGCCATATGACCATGGAAACGTCTTCGGACAGCGCTGGCTCTTCGGCTTTGAAACGGAGATGAGCACCGCAACCCTAGAGTCGGATTCGACTGGCTTTCGAGCAAGGGAACCTTTACCTTTACCTTGTGGTACTAGAAAATATTGATTGTCCCTTTTTAATAAAGCTGAGGCATATGAAGATCTTTGATACTGAAGGCCAGTATCCTTTTAACACCAATTTCTTCGATGTTGTTTTTAAACACTAGCCTGCTTTGATCGAATCCTTGGAGCTTGGAGTGCAGACCTGGTGTGTTTTGCCTTGCTTGCCTAAAAGCAACTAAAGCATCCTGCCTTTCAGTCACAAGCACACAGTCCTGAGCGAAGACAAGTGTATATTCCCTTCTATTCTGCCATTTGGTTGTATGTGCGAAAACAGCAACGGTTGTGGCTGTGACCCCAGCGGTGGGACTGTCCCCTCCAGCTCCATGTTGATCTTTCCAGGGATGCCAGTTTGCTTGACAGTGACTGACACGCTGGAACAAGGGGCCGAATGTCTAGACAAGGAAGAGAGGGAGCTCCTTTCAAACGGGGGGGGGGGGGGGGCTTCCTGAAAAAAAGCGGAGGCCCGTTTCCGTCAATGGAACAATGGAGGGCTATTTGGATCGGCAAGACGACGTTGGTGTTTCCTGAAGTCTTCTGGAACAGCGCGTATCACTATGGGCACCAGGAGGAGATACAGCCGACACGATAAGGCCGCGGGATTGCTGAAACGGGAACCAAGCGGGGGAGAAAGGAAAAGGCAGATCTTCAAATGGCCGCGAGAGTTAATTAAAAATGACGTCAGGTTTCCCACCGCCTCCTCCTCCCCTCCCCTCCCGGCCTGTATCTGATGCATTGTTTCTAATCCTCCGTCCTTTTCTCTTTCTCTGGCTTCAGACGGACTGCAGCGGCCGTTTCGTCTGGCTTCACAATGGGAGCCCAAACATTTCTGGCCATTCAAGAGCGGCCTCTTGCATACACGATGGGAGGGGAGATACTGCGCTGTGAAAAACAAGGAGGCCGGGTGGAGCTCTCGGACTGTAAAGCGCATGTTAATGGGCCCGAATGTCTCGTTGCTGTGCCCTTACTGTACCAGGAGGACTAAAATAGGAACAATTGCAGTTTTTCTAGTGGACGTTTTGGAAAGTGAGACAGGGGGGCATATGTCATCCTAAAGTCTCAGGGCGTTTAGTGATGCCCTGGAATTAGAAAGGCTGAGCTCACTTTTATTTATTTATTTATTTAAAACATTTTAAACATGATCCCAGGTGGTCAGCCTCCTTGGTCTGAAGTAGAGATGTAAAATTTCCGGAAATTTTGAAGCTCGGAAAAAAACCCATTTTTTCCCCCGTTTTTTCCTGGAAAAAAACGGAAATTTTTGGAAAAATTGAAAAAAAATGCTACATTAACATTTCTTTTGTCTTTTCTAGTTTGAAAGTCATTCTGTTACTTTAGGAACATAAAATATGAGTATGGACATTTTTACTTGGCATGAAATTATCACAACTAACATATTAAAAATATAGTGTATCCAAACAATTATTGCAAACAGAATACCCTCCCACATGCAAAAACAAAACTGAAACTTTTTTATTTTCTTCTGACAATCGCACCTCCTAAAGGAAGAAATGCATCTTGTTTTTGCATTGGAGAGTTCTGTTTGTAACCTAGGACTTGCTTGTCCTCAGTGCACAGAAATTAGATCAATCTGATACCATATATATATGGTATATATATGGTATATATATATATATATATGGTATATATATATAT
>NW_015165845.1:180179-189247 GCF_001447785.1 Gekko japonicus | reverse complement strand
TATATATATATATTAGAAATTACTTGGAAAATATTTGAACACTTTGTATTAAAATAAAACGTTCCATAGTAATTTTTTTTCTTTTTTCAATTTTTCCAATGTTTCGGAAAAAAACAAAAAGGCTTCAGGAAAAAAACGGGAAAAAAACGTTTCTCCCCCGAATTTTTCCGGTTTTCCCCCCGGGCTTCACATCTCTAGTCTGAAGCAGGAGAACAAATGTAGAGTCCAGTGGCACCTTTAAGACCGACAAAGGTCTATTCAAGGTATGAGCTTCCGTGTGCACGCACACTTTCCCAAATACATTGGAATGGAAGGGAGAGTTCAGATTTCTAGACAGAGACCGAGCAGCAAATTAACATGTAACATGATGAAGATGTTTTAAGATATGCAAAGACGAAGCCAAATAACAAATGAGGTTATAAGGGCAAAAGTTAATTAAATCGAAACCACCGTTGACCTTATAACCTTGGCTTGTTATTTGGTTTCGTCTTTGCATATCTTAAAACATTCTTCATCATTTTACATGTTGATTTGCTGCTCAGCCTCCGTCTAGAAGTCTGAACTCTACCTTCCATTCCAATGTATTTGAAAAAAGTGTGCATGCACACGGAAGCTCATACCTTGAATAGACCTTTGTTGGTCTTCAAGGTGCCACTGGACTCTACATTTGTTCTATTTTTTAAAAAAATAAAGTACTTTTTGTGTGCCAAAAACACATGAGGATTTACCAGCTAGGATGCTAGCCTCTAGTAGGGCCCAGAGATCTCCTGGAACTACAGAGATCAGCTTTGGAGGGTGGACGCTATGGTATACCATAGTCTAGGAGAAACTGAAGTCCTAGAGCGACATCACATACCTGGTGAGGTCCCTCCCCTCCCCCTTTCCAGGCTACATCCTCAAATCTCACAGAGTAGAATTTTTGCTCACAGGACTCCACGGTTTAGAGGGAGCACTGGAGGTAACCTGTCAATCTTGCTGCGCAATCTAATCTGAGGTTTTGTCCAGTAAAAAATATATATATTCCCATACCTTTTGGTATCACTGATGCATCGAGGGGAGATTCTGTAATTTCCAGTTTGAAGCAAGCAAATGGTTTGCTGCTGCCAAAAGAGTGGAAATGAGGTCTTTAGTATTTCAAGGAGTCCCGATTCTTAGCCGTAAGTCCAAAAGAATTGAGGTTGGGTTTTTAGGGATATAATGACCTGTTATCAAATGAAGTAAATGTGGACTTGTGGATCACCACACTGAAAAAGTTGGGAGCAATGTTCCCTCTAAGCTGTGGAGTCCCATGAGCCAAAATCCTACTTTGTGAGCTACTGGCATTAAAGTTGTGAGCAGGTGATTTGGCTACTGCATCAATTAGTTGACTCTGGAGCCATCCTTCCTGAGCTAAGACAAAAATGCATGAGCCGGAGGCAAAAAAACTGTGAGCTAGCTCACACTAACTCAGCTTAGAGGGAACACTGGTTGGGAGCCACTAGTCTAGCTCACACATACATTTGCAGCGTGGTTCTAAGGGATCCTCCTTGGGAGATCAAGGGTAGTATATATTTTGCAATCCAAGTGCATCTAAGGAAAATAGTTTCCCTTATCTGTTCATGGTAAAAAATCCCATCGGGTTTAACGTAACTTCGGGAGTGGTTGGAAAAGGAATCCTCTTAAGCCTATGAGCAAGCCTATTAAATTAGACAGATGAATCACTTTGCTAAAGGAGCATGAAAGAAGATGGGATTAGACAGAATGGCTGGTTTCTGTGGTTTTCTGGTCTGTCTTTTTTCTGTGTTTGTTTGTCATTTTGGGGGATATGGTCGGGGGCTTTGGAAGGGCATTTGTCATCATGTCAGAAACTTCCTTCTGCTGAGTCAGGAATGGGCTGCCACTAAGCAGCGGGGTATCCTCTTGGCATGCAGATGGTCCATGGTTCAATCCCTGGCATCACCAATTTAAAAGATCAGATAGCAGGTAGTAGATGATGGGAAAGATCTTCACTTGAGATCCTGGAGAGCCACTGCCAGTGTCAGTAGACAATACTGACCTGCGGATAAATATTTGCTTACTTTCTTGCTTGCTTTTTTGATATATTTACCACAGTCAAACTGTCTTTTACTACACAGGTTTGGGGTTTTTTTGCCATCCAGTTCAGGCCCGTAGCCAGGAATTTTTAAGTCAGGGGGCATTTAAATTTCTTGGGGGGCACTGGCTAATCGAATTAAAGGTAATTTAATTTAGTTTCTGGGGGAAATAGAGAGGTGCTGCCTGGCTCCACGTGGCCACCGTAGCTGGCCCTTCATGCTAGACAGTTGCACAGGAATACTCAGCTCTTTCCCGCACCTGCCACTGCTCGGGAGCCCTGGGCTGGATGGGAAGTCGGGGGGCCTTGCCACTAAGTCAGGGGGCCTAGCCCCGATATGCCCCACTGTAGCTATGGGCCTGATCTAGTTGAAGCTAACTTATGGTGATCCCATGGTGTTGTCAAGGCAAGAGACATTCAGAGGCGGTTTGCCATTGCCTGCCTCTGTATCACTTCCCTGGAATTCCTTGGTGGGTTTCCGTCCAAATACTGACCAGTGCCAACCCTGCTTAGCTTCTGAGCTAAAATGTCTGAAAATGTCGAGACAGTGTGTGACTGCAATAAAGAAGGCCAATGCTATGCTGGGGATTATTAGGAAGGGTATTGAAAACAGATCAGCCAATATCATAATGCCCCTATATAAATCAATGGTGCAACCTCATTTGGAATACTGTGTGCAGTTCTGGTCACCACACCTTAAAAAGGATATTATAGCTTTGGAAAAAGTGCAGAAAAGGGCAACTCGAATGATAAAAGGGTTGGGACACTTTCCCTATGAGGAAAGGTTAAGGTGCTTAGGGCTCTTTAGCTGGGAGAAACGACGACTGAGGGGTGACATGATCGAGGTTTATAAGATTATGCATGGGATAGAGCAGGTAGAGAAAGAAGTACTTTTCTCACAATACAAGAACTCGTGGGCACTCCATGAAATTGCTGAGCGGTCGGGTTAGGACGGATAAAAGGAAGTACTTCTTCACCCAAAGAGTGATTAACACTTGGAATTCACTGCCACAGGAGGTGGTGGCGGCTACAAGCATGGACGGCTTCAAAAGGGAATTAGATAAGCACAAGAGGCGGGACCCGTGATACTCGCGGGGGGGGGGAGCTCCACACTTCTGAAGCAGAGGAGGAAGCAGCAGGAGGAGGTAAGTTCCCCCCCATCCTGCCTCACCATAGCAGGAGGATAGTGTCATTGCAAAAATGCCTGCTGTAGATCCTTCAAGTGCGTATCTCTCTGAGGAGTTGGAGCCAATGCGACTACAGTGTAGGGCTCGGCTATACGCAATGGATTGCTTGATGTGGTTGGGCTGGTAGCTGGAGGCATGTAGATATGTTTGCTGATCTGCTGCAAAACAACATGGCTACCCTCTGGAACAAACTTTACTCAGTGGAGTGGTAGGACAGGGGTAGGATACATCCCGATGATTCCTGGCTTTTGTCTTGGAAAATGCAAAGAATGATTAACACATGGAATTCACTGCCACAGGAGGTGGCGGCAGATACAAACATGGACGGCTTCAAGAGGGAATTAAATAAACATATGGAGCAGAGGTCCATCAGTGGCTATTAGCCACAAGGTATATATAGGAACTCTGGGGCAAGTGATGCTCTGCCTTCTTGGTGCTTGGGGGGGGTCAACAGTGGGAGGCCTTCTAATGTCCTGGCCCCACTGCTAGATCTCCTGAGGGCACCTGGTATTTTTGGCCACTGTGTGACATAGAGTGTTGGACTGGATGGGCCATTGGCCTGATCCAACAATGGCTTCTCTTATGTTCTCTTACGTTCTTATGAAGGCATCATTTGTATCTAACATGTTTTGGAGTCCCCTCCCAAGCTAATCTTGCTTACCCGGAAGGATTTTTTTGTTTTGTTTTAGACTAGGCCGTTGCATCTCCACATCTTCCCATCCCTTTGCTTGAATGTGCAGATTAACCAGGAACATTCTTTCCCAATTAATCTTCATTGCCTTCCTTATAGTTAGGGATGACTAGTGCCTTTGTCATGCTAACCACCGTATTCTCAGGAGGGCTGTTAGCCGTAGAGTGAAATAACACTCAGAGCATTAAGACTGCTGAATTCAAGTCTGGAGGCTTTGCACCCTTCTGCAACAAGAGCGTTCGAGGGTTGCTAGCCAGCCAGGATTTCAGACCAGTAAAACTGTACTCATCAGGTAAATTGTACTGTGGTCTGCCAAGCTGCTAAATTCCAAACTCTTCTAAGGCTCTGCCCATGAAGCCCTGGGTTTTCACTTCGGTCTGCCCAACTCATTAGCTCGTATCCTCCTGGCTCCACCCTCCTATTATTATTATTTATTTATTTTATTCAATTTCTACCCCGCCCTCCCCGCTACGCGGGCTCAGGGCGGCTTACAAGAGGCACACACCAATATAAAACATATTTAAAACCATTTAAAATCACTACAGTACAATAACATTAATCAACAAAAGTGCTCTAGATGTTCTAACGTGATGTTCTACAAGATGGCGTGTTACACCTGCTCTATTGCAACTGCTCTACCTACTCAGCATCATCTGGTCTGGGAAACACTGATGTTCCCTCCTCCAGGGCCAGGTTAAGATGGAACAGTAGTGATGGTAGTGGCGGCTCCTACTCATACGCCTGGTGGAAGAGCTCCGTCTTACAGGCACTGTGGAACTGGAGAAGGTCCCGCAGGGCCCGGATCTCCTCCGGGAACTCGTTCCACCAAGTTCCTATCTCCTAGTTCCTATCTCAGCTTGTCAGGGCCTACTGGGGACCCACCCAGCACTGGCCGCAGTCCTAGTGGACATAAGAGGTATGCAGTGAATAACAGGGAGGGATAAATGACGGGGAAATCTTCCTTATCTCAAGTCTCTGGGTGATTCCGCACAACCGCTTGGCCCAGCGTCAGCCCCCACAGAAAATTGGAGCTGCTGCTTAGTTCCCCACATGAAAACCTGGGGTGGACATTACCTGCTTTCCCTTGGATTTTCCAGCAGCTGGATTTCCACAGAACTTTCCCCCTGTTCAGCTCTCAAGTCGGGGTTTCAATGTGCGGAACCCGTGGATTCGCCACAAAACCTCCCTCCCAATTCCCGCCCTCTCGTGTTTTGCATCCAATGTGTACGCCCATCACTCCCTCCTCCCCTAGACCACCGCACACCCCATTCCCCATGCGGCGGCTCAATGATGCCCGCCTGCGTACATCGCGGTAGCAAACAATTGGGCATTGCTGTTAAAGTTTCTCTAGTGTCACAAAATCACAATTATAAAAAAATAAACTTGTTGCATCGCTGCGTTCTGATACTGTTGCTGTTCTCATGTGATATCCTTTCTTGCAAGGCAGACCTGAGGGTCTTTTTGCCTGTTTGCCCGTTGGTTGCATTGTAACGCGACCGCGCATGCACTTTAAAAAAAAGGGAGGAAAAGTAGAGAGGGGGTGGAAAGGAGGGGCAATGCAGTTCAGGGAAGTGGGGAGTGGCCAAAGCATGGACAGATGCAGGAGACAGAATGCGGAAACCAGTTATCAGACCCGGCACAATTCAACCCACGAGGAACCAGAGGCAAGTCCCTCATGCAGAATCACCCTCTGTCTCAAGATACTATAAACTTTTACGGACGTAAGAAAGATAATAACCTCATCACCATCTCCATCCCTACCCCTGAACTAAGGCCCTTCCTTCGCTCTTCTTTTAATCCATGTTCACTGCGGTGTCCTGTAAGCAATTCTGCACTAAAATCAAATTCAAGCTTCTTTTTAATCCAGGTCCCCCCCCCATTCTGCACTAAAATCAAATTCAGCCTTCCCTTCAGTGGTCAGCCCAGGTTCAGCCTGCCCCCCCCATTCTGCATTACATTACCTCCAACGTTCCCTCTAAGCTGTGGAGTCCTTTGGGCAAAAATTCCACTTTGGGAGCTACTGGCATTAGAACTGTGAGCAAGTTATTTGGCTACTGCATAAATTAGGTTGCTCTGGAGCCATCCTTCCCGAGGTAAGACAAAAACATGTGAGCCGGAGGCTAAAAAACTGTGAGCCAGCTCACACTAACTCAGCTTAGAGGGAACACTGAATACCTCCCTTCAGTGGTCAGCCTGGTTTCAGCCTGCTGTTGCTCTGGGGGGTTATTCGGATGCCGTTTTGCCGTGGACTTAGGTCCTTTCCGCATTTGCCTGCCACTCCGGATTTTCTGTGCTCAAGTCAAGGCGATTTAAGTCCAGGGAAAAATAGCATCCAAATAATGCGGGGCAACAGCAGGCTGAAACTGGGCTGACCACCGAAGGGAGGGAGCGTAATGCAGAATGGGGGGGAAATAAAAAGAATAAAAGAATTAAAAGAAGGTTGAATTCGATTTTAGTGCGGAATTGCTTAGAGGACACTGTGGTGAACATGGATTAAAAGGAGAGTGCAGAAGGGGCCTTAAATTGCCTCGACTCGAAAACAGAAAATCTGGAGTGGCAGGAAGATGTGGAAAGGACATAAATCTCAGCTGTGCTCAACAACATTCCATGGTTCGGGAGCATGCTCATTCCACATCAGATGGTTCTCCCCCTCATGTTAATCATTTACAAAGTGATCCTTTTACACACACTTGGGAGCTCTCCAAAACCCCTTGTGTTGCCTGTGGGTGGCCTAAACTTTTTTAGTGGATGGCAGAACCCATCCAATTCACTATTAAATATCAATATATCTCATTCTCACCATGGCCCCACCTGTGGATACTTAAATCCAGAGACTGAAGCCATGAGCAGACAAGACAGTTCTTTTCACAAGCCTGGGAAAAGCCCCGGGATTGCAGAAAAACTTGACATCTAAAAACAAAATGAAAACCCCCAAACTATTGTGGGTTAAAAAGGTAAAGGTTCCCTTGCTCGAAAGCCAGTCGAGTCCGACTGAAGGGTTGCGGTGCTCATCTCCGTTTCAAAGCCGAAGAGCCAGCGCTGTCCGAAGATGTTTCCGTGGTCATGTGGCCGGCATGACTAAACACCAAATAATAGAAGTCGTGCCTGTGCCTTTAAGAAAAGATATCCTACTGGCCATGTGGGGGTTGCTAGGCACGGCCAGCCTTCAGGTATTGGTTTCTAGCAATAAAAGGCAGGAGGAAGGGGCAGGGCCATTTCCAGGGCTATTTTGGCCTCTCACGCTGGGGGCGGGGCCACGTCATTTGAGGGGGAAACAGAGTTTCCCCCTCAAATGGCGTGGCCCCGCCCCCAGCGTGCGACGTCACTTCCAGGTGACGTGCACGCTATGCGCGCGCACACGTTCCAGACACCGGCCGGGAGCCCCCTGCTCCCGGCCAAAACATATTTGGCAACCCTAGCTCCCCTCCTTCCTGTCCTGGAGGGAGGATTCATTGAGGCCAGGCCCAGCAACAACCACCAGGCAACTTGCCACTGTGCAATTTGCTAAACTCAGCCGGGTATGCTGATGGCTACTGGATGACATGATGCCACACAACTCACCCGGATCTAGCAGCAGCCTCTGCCCAGCTAGCATGACTTGGTCAGGCCTGGGAGTGGCCTCCGCTACTAATTTTTGCAAGTTGGCCAGACTTTTCTCAGGGAGAGGCTGTCAGGAGGAGGGAAGGACAAAAGCTGAAAGTCAATGTGGTATAATGGTTAGAATGGCAGACAAGGATCTGGGAGACTCAGGTTCAAATTCCTGCTGTGGAAGCTTGCTAGGTGACCTTGGGCCAGTCACTCTCTTTCAGCCTAATCTAACTCACAGCCTTGTTGCAAAGATCAAATGGAGGAGAATGTTGTAATCTTCTTTCAGGGAGTATAAATGATGCAAATGAATAAAATTGAAGACTGGGGGGTGCAACTGAAAGAAAGGTTGGTTTGAGTGGGAAGGAGAAAAGGAAGCAGGGAAAGGGAAGAGGATATGGGTGCTGCTAGGAGGAGAGAAAAAAGGAAATAGTGTGGGGAAGGGGATGCAGGGGAAATGGCCCCTGGAAGTGCTCATGGCTTCCCACTTGCAGTAATAAGAAACAGGGGTCATTTGGGGGGGACGACGTGGAGGGACGCCATCCCCCCGGGTGAGGTGCGGGAGGGCGGGGCCTGGAGCTCCCTGCTGGTGCCCGCTGGAGGTCACCGCTGGCTGTGGGGAGGAGGCGGGGCGCGCTGTGTTGGGCGCGGACGAGCGAGCAGGTTTCCCAGCCGCCTCCCGGCTTCGCCTTTCCTGTCACGCTCGGTGCAGCAAGCGGGCGGCTGAGCGTGGGGGAAGCCGCTGCCGCCAGAAGCAGCCCCGCCATTCCGCGGCTCGCCTGCACCGCCGTGACCCGCCCAGGCCTCCTCCTCGCAATCGTGGGAGATCCCCTGCCTCCACCTTAGGAATGGGAACGTGGCATATGCTAATGAGTTATGCTAATGAGTCCCCCTAGCTCTTTTTCTACAAAATGACCCTGATAAGAACAATGGTATTTACCATGCTAATATTGTTTCCTTCAACACATATTCAATGTACTGTGTTAACATGTATGAGTTCTGGAACCAGGCTACAACTGAAGACAGTGCTATCTGAGATTCACTGAGCTGAATAGTGTTATTTATTTATTTAGGAAGTTTGTATGCTGCCTCTCCAGAACTCAATACAAAAATACATACAAGGCATAATAATGCTTTTTTAAAAAAATTATTGATCGCTCTTTCCCACATACCTGGCAGGCTCAGAGCGATTTACAGTTACTCTTGAGACAGTTGGACTAACAATATTTGTGGGGATAGGGAAGACAAACATACATTACACACACATTGCAGCTAGCCGGGCTTCATCTGTTGGCTGGGTCAGTCGTGTTCCTACGGCATCTTGTCGGCTGGCTGATGACGTCTGGCTTCTTGATGTTGATAATAGCCAGAACCATGCAATATCTCAGTGATACAATAGTAGAGCCAGAGGTCATTTCGGGGGGGATCGCAGTTCCCCCGGGTGAGGTACGGGGGGCGGGGCACATGACGAAGCCCCGCCCCCTGCTTCCGGCCGCCCTGCTTCCGGCCCTCATTCAGCCAGGAGGAGGCAGGA
>NW_015165845.1:172620-179950 GCF_001447785.1 Gekko japonicus | reverse complement strand
CTCATGGGGCTCGGCAGTGGAGCTGCAAGGCCGGCGGCGGCCGGGACCGTTGGGGGCGGTGTGTGTGGCCTTATGACACACTTCCGGTGATGTCAGGGGGTGTGGCATATGCTAATGAGTTATGCTAATGAGTTCCCCTAGCTCTTTTTCTACGAAACGACCCCTGAGTAGAACTATACAAGTTGTAAGTTGCTTCAGTGTAACAGTTAAATTGATAGAAGGAAAAGTCATTTTATCAGTTACAATAGCAAGCGCACAGACTGAACATCTCCCGCAGCTATGGTGACTTATTTGTATACTTTGTACCGGGAGGTCTGCTTTTCTTGTCTTTGCCTCTCCAGAACTCCCATACATGAGCATCACCCTCAGGCTATTAAGACCTCCCGGCGAGACTGTTGCTAGGATAGCCCTTCTTCTAGAGAGGTCAGAATGGAGCCTTTTCAGGAGGTGCCCCCTAGGCCATGGGACAGGAGATAAGAAGAGGGGGGAAAAGGCTGCCTGGTCCCATCCTATTTCAACTCCTGCAGCATCCTACTCTTCCCCCTTGGGTTACCAACTCTGGGTTGGGAAACGCCCGGAGATTTGGGGGGTGGAGACTGGGGAGGGCAGGGTTTGGGGAAGGACCTCAGCAGAGCATAATGCTATGGAGTCCACCCTCCAAAGCAGACATTTTCTCCGGGGGAACTGATCTCTATTGTCTGGAGATTAGTTGTAATAGCAGGAGACCACCAGACCCCACTTGGAGGTTGGTAACCCTACTTTAGAACATAAGAGAAGCCAATGCTGGATCAGGCCAATGGCCCATCCAGTCCAACACTCTGTCACACAGTGGCCAAAAATACCGGGTGCCATCAGGAGGTCCAGCAGTGGGACCAGGACAATAGAAGCCCTCCCACTGTGGCTCCCCCCAAGCACCAAGAATACAGAGCATCACTTGCCCCAGACCGAGAGTCTATACCTTGTGGCTAATAGCCACTGATGGAACTCTGCTCCACATGTTTATCTAATTCCCTCTTGAAGCAGTCGATGCTTGTAGCTGCCACCACCTCCTGTGGCAGTGAATTCCAAGTGTGGCTAATAGCCACTGATGGACCTCTGCTCCACATGTTTATCCAATTCCCTCTTGAAGCCGTCCATGCTTGTAGCTGCCACCACCTCCTGCGCCAGTGAATTCCATGAGTTAATCTCTCTTTCCCCATGTCTTGTTACCTAAGCAACCAGGTAGAGATACCCAGAGGTGAGGCAGGCCCAGTGTTTCCAGGCTGGATGCCTGCTGTGCTCAATAAGCTCAGTCAGTCAGTTTATTTAATTCATTACATAACCGGGACATTTCAGTTAAAACAATTTTTTAAGAGCACAATCAGATCCATAAGGCCAATGGTGCTTTAACTCTCTCCACTCTTCTATACCAATTAGCGAAATCTATCCCGACCTTCAAGGTGTCGGTCACTGAACAAGCCACTAGCAAATTCATTGTGCAAAACTCATTTGACGTCTTGGATGGCTTCTAATTTTCATGACACATCGCGAGCGCTCGAAAGGCACACCCCATCTATGTTGGAAAGCCGGGGACGTGATATCAGCCTAGCGCACCATTCTTCAACTTTCGTGTCTGTTGTGTTGTGTCAATAGACTTGGCACAGGACAGTTGCCAGGCAGGAAGCCAGAGCGCTAAGCCAAAGGACACAAATTAAGAGTCTAGTGTATGGCTGTTGTTTATTTGTACTCCGTTGGTGCCTGCAGGCCTCCTGAATCTCTGTCACCCTCCACTTTATCCCGCATCCTTGATATATTGCATCTTGGTTGTGCATCCACTGCTGGAACGGGTGAAACAGGAACCGTCAAATTCAGGCTTGGGCTTGATGAATAGGCCCCTTCACGGCTGAGTCATATGTTTACTTTTTCCCGCCAAGAGAGTAATTTCCCATCTCTTCTTTCACAGATATAAGTCCTCAGATGAAAATGAAGGGGCAGAGTCACTGCAGGCAGACTTTATTGCCTCAAGAATAAATATGAATTTTGTCCTTTCACTTCATTCTGGTGGGACAGAGGACCACGAAGCAGAAAAGACGTTCAGCATGTCATTATCGGAGCATTTTACAGTTCTAGCATACAGTTTTCAAAAACTTCATCTAAAGAGAGAAGAAGAGATTGGATTTATACCCCGCCCTTCACAACCCAAAGGAGTCTCAGAGCACCTTACAATCTCCTTCCCCTTCCCCTCCTCACAACAGACACCTTGTGAGGTAGGCGGGGCTGATATATCTCTTTCAAGAACTGCTTCTCAGAGAACAGCTCTGGGAGAGCTGTGTGACTGATCCAAGGTCACACCGGCAGCTGCATGTGAAAGAATGGGGACTCAAACCCAGTTCTCCCAGATTAGAGTCCGTGCTCCTAACCACTACACCAAACTGGCTCCAAAATGGTGCTTCATTTTTTGAAGTGCTTCACAGGAGAATTTATAAACTATTTAGGCATATACATGTATAAATGCCTAACCCTATACTCTCCCTAGAAGCTAAAATGACGAAATTGAGGCTATCGTACTTTCGTCACATTATGAGAAGACAGAAATCCCTGGTAAAGATAATGCTAGGAGAAATTGAAGGCAGCAGGAAAAGAGAAAGACCCAACAGGAGACGGATTGACTCAATCAAGAAAGCCATGGACCTCAGTTTGCAAAACCTGAGAAAGGCTCTTAATGATAGGCCATTTTGGAGGTCATTAATTTGTAGGGTCACCATAAGTCAGAAGCAATTCACACACAAACAGTGACCAAACCAAACTTTAAGCTAGCAATTAGTGAGTTGGATCTACTGGAAATTTTATATTGGCTTTGACCCAGTACAGTTCCAGTACCAAACTCTACCCCATCATTGTTCATCTGCTGTAAACAAATGAGCCTTGCAAATGGATCTAAAAACTCAGGCAGAAGGGAATGGGATATTTGGTTAATAGAGCAGAGTTTGCCCAGTCACAGAAGCGTGATACCGTGTGGTAAATAAATCTCCCAAGAAGTAGATTGCAAAAAAAGTTACACTTACATTTATTCAAGTAGATCCAGTTCACTTTCAGGTTGCAGTCAAAAGACAAGAAAGAAGTCTAATCTAAAGGGTACCTTCCCAGTCACAAGTGGCTGGCTTGTCTGGCCTCATGTGTGTGGGAGAATGAGGGCACTGTCTTTTTTTAAGACCCCTGGAGGGGATTTTTCATTTTTTATAATACTACATAAACCAAAAAGAAAAGAAGGGAAGGGGAACTACAGCTAAGGAGAAAGAAAAGTAACCCACACTAAACTAAAAACCCAAGAGTAGGAGATCATTACCCTGTTAGACTGCAGTTAGTAATGAAAAAAAACCCTGTTAATAAATATACTTTGTGAGATCCTGTCTTTCTAAGCTTATGTGTTAGTTTATTTCTTGTTATGAGAAGATTTCCAGAGCATCTCCTCCAGCTCTCTTCGTAAGGGCAATTTTCAGAGTCCTTCCGCCTTTACATCTATGCTAATTCTCTCTAAAGTCTTGATGGCACTGTCTCTACAGGAGAGACCTGTGAAGACATGTCTCCGTGGAAGGCCATGTGAAGTGGGAGTAAGAGGACAAATCAAGAGAGAGGAGGGGTCAGAGGGCAGCCCTCAGGTTAAGACAAAGAGAGGCATCCCATTCAAGGAGATGACACCTCTAGATGATTAGAGTGATGTAGCACCCCCACCCCACCACAATTCCAGGCATGCTGAGTCACTCGTTCCAACAGGAGGAGCATGGGTGCATCTTTTGAGGGAAGAGCCTTCCATGACACCAAGGTACCACTGAAGAGTCCTTAATCTGAATTGAGGGAATCTGGAGTTCAGGCTCTCAAGGATGACTTTATGCTTACGACTGAATTAATCAGAATATTTTAGACCGCTTTTCTGTCAAAAAATTCACAAGGCAGTCGACTCGAAAAATCCTGGGCCGTATCCAATGCTCCCTCTAAGCTGCGGAGTCTTGTGAGCAAAAATTCTACTTTGTGAGCTCCTGGCATTAAAGTGGTGAGCGAGCAATTTGGCTTCTGCATGAATTAGTTTGCTCTGGACCCATCCTTCCTGGGCTAAGACAAAAATGTGTGAGCCGGAGGCTAAAAAACCGTGAGCTAGACCACACTAACTTAGAGGGAACACTGTAATGACCTCCTGGTGGGAAAGAGGACTCTTGCTGACAAAAAGCTGTACAGGCTGGGGGGGGGGGCTGCAGTGAGGAGAGGAATTGGACAGGATTATACCTTCTCCCTCTTCTGTCTGTGGAAGAGCAGTAAACTACAATTCCCCCCATCTCCCTGCCCCCCCAAACCTTTAAATTTCAGCCCCAAACGCCAAGTCTTCCTTAAAAAGGTAAAGGTTCCCTTGCTTGAAAGCCAGTCGAGTCCGACTCTAGAGTTGCGGTGCTCATCTCCATTTCAAAGCCGAAGAGCCAGCGCTGTCCGAAGACGTTTCCGTGGTCGTGTGGCCGGCATGACTAAACACCAAGGCGCACGGAACGCTGTTACCTTCCAACCAAAGTGGTACCTATTTATCTACTTGCAATTTCTTGCTTTCGAACTGCTAGGTTGGCAGGAGCTGGAACTAGAGACGGGAGCTCACTCCGTCATGCAGCAACTCGGGTCTCGAACTGCTGAACTACCGACCTTCCACAGCCTACAGTTCAGCGTCTTAACCACTTGAGCCACCGCAGCTCCAAGTCTTCCTTAGAGACTAACAAAATTTTGGGGGTGTAAGCCCTGGCCTAGATAGCCTAGAGTAGCCCGATCTTGTCAGATCTTGGAAGCTAAGCAGCGTGGGCCCTTGCTAGTATTTGGATGGGAAGCCTCCAAGGAATACCAGGGTCGTGACACAGAGGCAGATAATACCAAACCATCTCTGAACTTCTCTTGCCTTGAAAATCTTACAGGGCCACCATAACTTTGCTCTAACTTGACAACACACACACACAAACACAAGCTTTCCAGAGTTAAAGCTTCCCTTGTCAGATCAGTTTATCCCCCCCCTGCCCCCGATCTTGTTGATCTCTAATGTGCTACTGGACTTGAATCTACCATTTCTGCTTTGAACATTCAGTAAAATGATAGAAGCACAAGGCCATTCTGATAGGCTTAGGCAGACCATTCCATAATGTAGGAGCCAGCACAGAGAATGGATGTGAATGTGTTGGGTGTTACAAGTTAAAACACTTCAGTATTTACAGGGTTAATGATGTTTGTTATGATCAACAGGAAGTCACATGTTTGTTTGTACCGAATCTGTTTAGACAATAGAATGCCCGGGAACTTTGTACCTAACTTAACAGTCTGATTGGAAATCAATGTGTCAAGTATTTAGCATATCAGTTTCTCCTTCCTGTCTTTGTTCTTGCTGAAGAAGGCGACACCATTCCTATTTTATCTCTTTATTTATTTATTTATTTGGATTTCTATCCCTCCCTCCCCCGCAGGCTCAGGGCGGCTAACAAAGGCATAACGCCAGATAATAACAATAAAACAGTAAAATTCTGACTAAAATTACAAAATAAGCAATTAAATAATTAACAAAAGTTCTTAAAACACTTTCCAGTGCTCTCTTCTCATATCCAATTTCTTACAATCTAGATGGTGTTCTCCATGATATAGTTGCATAACCGTACCCCCCTGTTGTCCCTAGGCATGCCCCACTCCCTCCGATAGAGCCCGCACCAGTGATGACAGTGTGCGGGAATTATAGGGCGTTGGTGAAACAGTACTTTAGCTGTAAGGATGCAGTACCTAGCTCTTGTTGTTATTTTATATCCTGTGTACCTTTTTCCCATGTTAGGTTTATAGTAAACTTTTATATTTTTCCTACACATCGACTCAGTCTCTAAGTCTTTACTCTGCTGACGCCTAATGATTTTTACTCTGTTTAAATAATTTTTCTAAAAGAATCCCAACAGAATGATCTGGCACTAATCTTAGACGACTAAGGGGGAGGGGACATGATAGAGGTTTATAAAACTATGCACAGAGTGGAGAGAATGCACAAAGAGAATTTTTTCTCCTTCTCCAAAAATACTAGAACTCAAGGTCATCCAATGGAACTGATGGGCAGTAGGTTCAGGACGGATGCAAGGAAATACTACTTTATAGAGAGAGTGATTAAAATGAGGACTTCACTGCCAGAGGATGTAGTGATGACCATAGGAATAAACAGTTTTAAAGGGGATTAGAAAGATTTATGGAGGATAAGTCTATCAGTGGCTACTAGCCATGGTGACTGAAGGGGACCTCCACATTCAGAAGCACTGAATTCCAAAGCCAGGAGGCAACATCAGGGGAAGGCCTCAAAATATATGCCCTGTTGCTGGCCGTCCAGAGGAACTGGTAGGCCACTGTGTGATGCTAGCCAAATTGCCTTGATTTATTAATAAGCTTGGGGAATTACGGATATTAACTGGCAATAGGCATAAAATATGGGATCATAACCTGTGTATACGAAAGTCAGAATTCCCAGAGCCCGTAAATAGACAAAGAGGCAGGATTACTAAAATAATTGATTTCTTTACTAAATGTTCTCATGCATACAAGTAATATCCAGGCATAACACACAATGCAGAGCTAGGAATACAGAGTTGAAAGGATAGTTTGCATGAGCAGGAATATTGTTGGTGGGCAATATGTTACCTGTAGAAGCGCATCAGCATGATGGTTGGCACTCGGGTTAGGACTGTTGATTTTAACTCGTACCGTTCCCTTTGGTAATATATTTTATTCTTTTATACTATACTGTGTTTTATGGCAGCGTACTTCTAGTTTGGTTTTAACGAACGTAACGTTTACAATGTTAGCTCTTTTCACCTTGCTGAATTTTGGAAATTTTACTATTTGGCCATTGTAATTTATTTTTTCTGGTTTTATATTGCTGGCTAATCGCTGTTACAATAAATTCATTCCAATATGTTACCTGTCCGACAAAAAGAGTCAATCATACAGTGAAAAATAGACAATGAGGGTGGGGTGGGGGGGTGAGCCATGAGCCGACCAGCGACACACGTGGACTGATTCCAAACCGGCTGAGAATGGAACCAACAAGGTAGGATGGAGTTAGGAGAGGAAGAAGCAAGAGAGCAAGAGCTCGCCTTAAATACCTAAACTGTGACCTGAGGCAATAGCTCATGTGGTCACCTAGATCCCAGGAAGTCCTAAAAAAAAACCCCTACACTCTGGATGGCGGCATAAAGGGATTAATAGCTGGGCAATTGGAATTTAATGGTCGGCAGGGAGGGACACCTCTGGGGGAAGGGGTTGAGACAAAGGAAGAAGAAGAAGAAGAAGAAGAAGAAGAAGA
>NW_015165845.1:161759-172571 GCF_001447785.1 Gekko japonicus | reverse complement strand
CCGACCAGCGACACACGTGGACTGATTCCAAACCGGCTGAGAATGGAATGGAACCAACAAGGTAGGATGGAGTTAGGAGAAGAAGAAGCAAGAGAGCAAGAGCTCGCCTTAAATACCTAAACTGTGACCTGAGGCAATAGCTCATGTGGTCACCTAGATCCCAGGAAGTCCTAAAAAAAAAACCCCTACACTCTGGATGGCGCATAAAGGGATTAATAGCTGGGCAATTGGAATTTAATGGTCGGCAGGGAGGGACACCTCTGGGGGAAGGGGTTGAGACAAAGGAAGAAGAAGAAGAAGAAGAAGAAGAAGAAGAAGAAGAAGAAGAAGAAGAAGAAGAAGAAGAAGAAGAAGAAGAAGAAGAAGAGATTGGATTTATACCCCGCCCTTCACTTGGAGTCTCAGAGCGGCTTACAAACTCCTTTCCCTTCCCCTCCCCACAACAGACACCCTGTGAGGTGGGTGGGGCTGAGAGAACTCTGACACAAACTGCTCTTTCTCAAGGACAGCTGTGCCAGAGCTTGTGACTGACCCAAGGTCACATCAGCAGGTGCAAGTGGAGGAGTGGGGAATCAAACCCGGTTCTCCCAGATTAGAGTCCACGCACTTAACCACTACACCAAACAAGACCAAAGGAGAGAGTGAAGAGATCCAATCACGTAGCAGGTCTGGCGCTTCATATTAACGATCCGATGCTTGACAGCGTTGTTATCTGAATGGGTGGCAGGTAGGCTTAACGGCTCCTTTGGTCTTTAGCTGGGCACAATCTTTTGTCTTAGGTTGACTCAGGAGGAAGAGGAATGTGTTACTTTCCAGGTAAAGCTAACACATGGACGGGGGGTGGGTGGGAGGATGCTCTATGATGGAGAAGAGGTTTCCTCGTGGCTTCTGTTCAGGAACATCTATCCTTTGTCAGAGCGCGGCTTCGCCTCTGGTCTGCTGCTGTTTCTGCTAGCATGGAGGCCAGGGCCGTCGGTCTGCATTCCAGTACTTGCGTGAATGCATAGTCGCAGGGGCAGAAGGCTTCTGTAGTCCCAGGCCCACATCTGGCTTGGCATACTTCTTAGGCACAACTAGGCTCCCCTTGGCCACAGTGTACACTCCCTAGTCCAGCACAGGGCACTTCTCTTAGGACCACAGCTGTGACTGTTGCCCTGGCGCACATTCTTCACAGTTCAGCAAGGCAGTGATATTAAAAAGAGTCTTTAGTATGCCATCTGAAGTGTCTGCATGGCAACAGTGAGACAGGGTGGTGGACAAGGTGGACTATTGGTCTGATCCCAGCAGGGCTCTTCTGATGTTCTTAATCTTACCATTTGCAGGGTGACGCCTTCCGAAGGTTTGGCTGAGGTGAAAGAAGCCGTATTTTATTTATTTATTTATTTGATTTATATCCCGCCCTCCCAAAGGCTCAGGGCGGTTCACATGCGGCAAAGCCGAGTGTAAAATACAATGAAACATATAGTAGAATACAATATTTAAAATCACAATAAAACCTTCCTCTAATGCGGTGCTATACCTAATCATCCAAGATGGGAACAACCACCCAAATTTGGTGGCCAGCTGTCTCAGTGGCGTGGTCTCCCGCTACGCTGTCCAAAACTTCTGCCTGGGCATGCCAGCCCCCCTTTTGTTATAGGGCAGCTGATGACTTGCCACATCGTTGGTAGAATAGTAGCGGTGGTGGCTCCTACTCGAACGCCTGGCGGAAGAGCTCCGTCTTACAGGCCCTGCGGAACTGCATAAGGTCCCGCAGGGCCCGGATCTCCTCTCGGAGCTCATTCCACCAGGTAGGAGCCGCCACCGAAAATGCCCTGGCCCTAGTAAGGGCAAATGTAATCTCTCGGGGACCTGGAACTACCAGGAGATGGAAGTTCCCCGATCGTAGTGCTCTTGAGGGAACATACAGGAAGAGTTTGAGTTCTTCGAGTTCTTCTTGATGAGAAGACATTTTCAGAACATTTTTCTATGTCATGTAATATTCGTATTACTGTGGGAACGAATTCTTAAAAGGGCATTTTCACTCAAAACCCTCAAACCTTCATCTATATAAACGTCCATGTTTGGGATGTATGCATAATTTTGCTCCAATCCATAATGCATGCAACTATGGTAACTGTGGACCACCCTTTTTAAAATGGACTTAGAGCTGCCACAAAACTTGACCATTAAATAGGGTCCCTCTTGAAAACCCTATGGGTCACCATAAATGGGCTGCGACTTGAGGGCACTTTCTGTGAGGACACTGACTGAAATGCTGGGTATGTCCCCTAGATCTCCAAGACTGAGGAAGTCAACCCAGAGATTAGTAGAGAATTGCTGATTAATATACTGTTTTATTTTGTGGTAGGGAAGTGAGGACCGGTGTTCCTTCTAAGCTAAGTTAGTGTGAGCTGGCTCACAGTTTTTTAGCCTCCAGTTTTGTCTTAGCTCAGGAAGGATGGCTCCAGAGCAAACTAATTTATGCAGTAGCCAAATTGCTCGCTCACAACTTTAATGCTAGTAGCTTGCTGAAAAGTACTGAGACTTACTAGTGATTTCAGCTCTCATACTTTATTTCAGCTCAGAACAAGACGAGACTAACCAGCTCGCAGGCTGGTTTATATGTGCACAAACCCCGCTCCCCAAATACACCCACACACAAGTGACTGGCTATTTACAGTGGCCGAGAGTTCCATAGGCTCTCGGCCAGGAGCCTAGCCTGCCGATAGGTGCCGGCTAGGATCCGCTTGTCCCATTGTTACTGAGAGCGAAGCTCGGTTGCTTCGCCTGACCGCGTGGCGAAATGGCCGCGCACGCGGTCTGATATGGATACATTACACTTGCAAAGTAGAATTTTTGCTCACAAGACTCCACAGCTTAGAGGGAGCATTGATGAGGACTATGACTTTAAGTGGGTGCTGCGTATGAGATACATGCTCCTTCTAATACTGATTTCTAAGTCATATAAATAGTTAATAATGTTCATCTTATGTTATACTGCCTCCTGGACCCTGAAAGTTGTTCATGAAGAATGTGACACTTTGCACCACCATTTTGGAAGCATGGACTACATATGGACTTTGACCTCTTCTGCACTGGCTCCATTCAAAGGCAGCATCCCACGGAGGAGAAAATATTTACTTGGCTGCTGTTTAAATATCTAACTAGAGGAAATGCCACCCCCCTACACTACGATGTATATATTTTCTGCAAAGGCACACACTGTTCATGTAACCCGTGCAGCTTTCCAGCACCCACATGCAAATAATGCGATTTTAAAACTGTGAAGTTAGCTTGTGCTCAGAATAATGCTCCACCCACAGTATTTTAAGTGAAGATATTCTAAGCTGTGTTGAAATTAAGATCGGCTGAATCTGTTTTTCCCACAGAGATGGTAAATCAAATTAAGTGGTTTGCATGCTTAGAGGGCACAGATGGACTTCAGGTTATTTATACAGCCTTCGGGAAAGAAACCACCATGTTGAACAGTAACACAGTTTAAAAGTCCAGGGAGACAATTTGGATATTTATTCAAACTCTACCTCTTGCTGATGGGTATATCACTGTATATGGGACGCTTATTGGTGTATTCCAAGGCTCTGGTTGTGCAGAAAGTTCACAACTTGTGTAAATATGATTTTTGGCAACCTCTGATGTGTTTTTCTTTCGGAACTAACATGTATAATCAGATACTGATCTATGGGTGTCAGGAACTGCCTTCCCTCTACCTTCCTTCTCCTTGACCCCAGGCATTATCAGATGCAAAGAAGGCCAAGGGTCCTGTTCCCTGGAGTAGTTCTGTAGAGGAGAACGTTTCAGTTCGATTTCACTTGCCAAATCCCCACTGTGATCAGGGCCACTTTATGATTTTCATGGGCCCTGGGCACTTTTGCCTTCCTGGGCCCCTCCCACCATAATAACATCAATATGAAAAATTGTTTTAATATCACTTTAAATACTTCAACATTTTAATTTTTTTCTGTTTTAGGCAAAACGTAAAGCCACCCTGAGACTGCCTTGGTTAGTGAAGGGCGGGGTATAAATCCAGTCTCTTCCTCTTCCTCTTCTCTTCTCTTCTCTTCTCTTCTCTATAATGCTTAAAAATGCAAGGTTCTGGACTTCTCTTGAATCTGGTCATAATACACCTCCCTTCCCTGGGGGGGGGGGGCTTCCTTATCAATATGCCCAGAAGAACATGACCAAACAAACAAAAGGCACTTATGTACTCTTAAGTGTTTATGCCCTAATAATTTATAAAGCAGGTGAAACAGTGCTCAAGGTCACAGGACTTTCTGTTTGCTCAGCTACACTATTTAAGGTAACAATGGGGCTGATGTGCATATTTGAATCCTTGTCTATGTGCAAAGGTCCCTGCAGATGCAACAGTAGAGCACCGTAGAGAAAGACATATTAGAACTCCTTCCCAACCTATTCCCATTTCTTAACGTGCAGGGGTGATTTCTTTTAGTACATTCCTACCTGCGCCCCCTCCATTTGCAGTCTGGAGAGTTGTGTTCCAACAACAGAGGTATTGTATGTACCTCTGCTTACTTCTTTCAGCTCCAACACAATATATCATCAGTCAGATAAATTGCATGTTTGGGGCCATTTCCCTCCCCTCCCCCTGCCCCGGTGCATAAGAGCTGGAAAACGTGTGCCGGAAAGCCTTAAGAGTTCCCATGATTGTTGTTTCAAAGTTTCCAACTTGGCTTTTAAGGAACAGCGTTATCTCGAGTTACCAGTTGGCTCCGGACTGAACAGACCCTTGTGATGACCCCTGTCAGTCTGCCCACTTGGAAGCTCTGGAAGCTCCCTAGCCGCGGTATCAACGCATCCTCTGTCTGAAGCTTTGCTTGCACTCATTTAGTGATATGAGCAACATGTTTCCTCTCATTATGCTTTCCGCTGTCTCCGGCAACACCACTGGCCACTTCAGCTCCTGGGCTGTCACACCAGTTTATTTCCCCCAAACAGAATTGCCTTGTAGATTCAGGTGGGAAGCCGCGGTGGTCTGAAGCAATAGCACAAAGTTTGAGTCCGGCGGCACCTTTAAGACCAACAAAGTTTAATTCTGGGGATAGGTTTTTGTGTACACGCACACTTCTTCACACAAATGCTTATACCCAGAATTAAACTTTGTTGGTCTTAAACTTTGTTGGACTCAGCCTTTATAGAATTGCATAGTGTTAGAAGATAAGGGTGGGATGGGGAGTTATGGAAAGAAGCAGGTTTAAACTTACCAAATGCTAACAAGGTTGTGGTGATTTTACTTAGGTGATGCAATCGAATGAAGCCAAACCACCATCACCATCATTTATTATTGTAGTTCTTCTTGTTATAAAGAGCTGGAGGAAAGGAGAACCTCTGTGTCTTGAAGGAATGGTGGGATAAAAATAGTGGAATGTTCCAGAACACAGAGGGACAAAAAGACATGTTTTGGTTGGATCCAGTGAGCTTTTCAGTCAGTGAAAAAGAAATGAGGCCCCTTTGACAACCAAAACGTGCTACACTGGGAATGAGGGGACCTGCACAGACAACAGTCATATGGGACATGCAGTTTGGTGAGGAAAGCAATTGGGCAGGGAGAGTGAAAAAAAGCTGGTGAGATCCATCTAACACAAGCACACCTTAAGGTACAAGAGTGTTGTCTATCAAATGTTGTTTCATTTAAGCTCTGATTGGGGCTTTATGGTTAATTGGACCTTGAGGGCATCTATGTGCAGGGAACATACTCACCGGTTTGGGATTATTATACTTATCCTGCATTGATTTAGACTTCTTTCGCTAAGGTAACTTGTTGCCAGAGGTGCTGCCTTTACTCTTGGGTAGCTCCAATAGCAGGGGCACCCCACTTACTACACTGACCCAGAAGACCCACAAAACTCAGGCCAAGGAAGGCACTCCTGGTTCTGAAACACAGAACTAGCCACAGCTCTGAAAAAAGGTCTCCATTTTGAGGTTTCATCAGGCAACCTCAGAGCAAACTTCCAGTCTTCCCCCTCCACCCAGCAGAGATATGCTTATGGAATGACAATGCGTTCCACCAGGTGAAGTATCTAAATTTCTAAAGGCTATTCAGAGGTCACCTGGCAAATAGTCCTCTTCTCTCCAGTACCTCAACCAGCCCTTTTGTGTTGTCCTGTGTCTATGTGTAAATTCTTTGTCTTTCCTTGCTCTGTCCCTTAGGATACCAAGATAAACCAATCAATCATTCAAATGTTTAGCAATCTAATCAGGGACCCATCTCCCATCTTTTGTCTGTATCTGGGAACCTACTTAACTACCTTGGCAGAACCATCAATGGTCAGATAATCCATTCAACTAGCCCCAGTACAGTAATCCAACACCTAGCTAAATCCAATGAAGATATTGTCAATCTCAGCACAGCCTGACTCTGCCTCTCTGGAACTTCAGTGGTCACATCCAGGCCTGGCCCATCCTGATGCCACACACCTCTAGGACTCATCATTGGCCCTGGTAATCTATTGTTCTAACCTGAGACCAGCCCCCAAGGCCTGCCATTCGTCTGCCATGTTTTCCAATGTCTATATCCATGAGCACATGGCCTTAGACTGTGTCCTTCTGCCCTGATGCCAACTGGCAGTCCACCCCTAAACCCTTTGGGTTTAGGACACAAACACATCTCCATGGACCTCTGCACATCTGGACAGGTAGTATCACTCCACAACTTATCTCTCCATTAGCTACCAATCACCTCTGCTTTCTTAGTTTTGTATTGTGTGTGAGAATGTTTGATTATTGTTTGTATGCTTGAAAATATCTAGTAAAGAAATCATTATTTTAGCCACCCAGTCTCTGTGTTTATTCCTGGGTTTTTGGTAATTCTAACTCGAGTATACAAAGGTATGATCCTATAGTTATGCCCAGGGCTTTTTTTGTAGAAAAAGCCCAGCAGAAACTCATTAGCATATTAGGCCACACCCCTGACAGCACAGCTCATTGGCATATTAGGCCACACCCCCATTTTACCAGAAGTGTGCTTATCCAGCCACACCCACCTTTTGCTTCTTATTCTGTTTACCTTGTTTGTTGTCAAAACCCAGGGCTTCTTGGCCACACACCCCTAATGTAGCCAATCCTAACGAGTTTCTGATGTTGGGTGTGGCCTATTATACGAACGAGTTCCTGCTTGGCGTGGCCAACTTGGAAGCCAGCCTGAACTTCGTTCCTGTGCGTTCCTGCCCCAAAATAGCCCTGGTTATGCCAATTGCTCATTAATATCATAATTCCTCAATCTACTATTAAGAAATAGAGCAATTTGGCTAACAGACTATGTCAATGTGTTCGTAGCATTCGCTATACATTTCATGACCTGTTATCTTGGCATTTTACTGAGGGATGCCTGATGGAGAAGGATCTCTCTGCTAATGAACATAAAGAGAAAGGCTGGAGAAAGTAAACTTGAACGTGTGTCTCCTACTACTGTAGGGATTTACCCACAATGAATCCTGAACTGGTCACCTGAGGAAGTTGAGGCTGGGATTCTGCATGCCATCACCCCAGCTCTGGCCACTTGAGGCACCGTAGGAAAAGTGGGAAACCGGACACACCATCTTTGCAATAATAGATCATATCAGTATATGAAGCTGGCCTAGACTGAGACAGGCTACTGGTTCATCTAGTTCTATTCTGTTTTAAGAACAGAAGAGCCTTGCTGAACCTGACCAGAGGTCCATCTAGTCCAGCATCCTCTTCCACACGGTGGCCAACCCAACCAGTTGTCCTGGAAGGCCAATGAATATGAAATAGGGCTCAAGGCCTTCCTCTGATGTTGTTTCCTAGTGCCGGCATTCAGAATTTTGGTTGTTCCAAGGTGCGTCACCTTACAGTTACCTATACTGAACTTCACGTGATATGTAGCTGTCCAAGACGGGTTGCCGTGCTAGTCTGTCTGTAGACTGCTACAGAAAAGAGTAACAGTCAAGCAGTACCTGTGTCATCTTGTCCACTCACTCAGTTTATAAGAACATAAGAGATGCCAATGTTTGATCAGGCCAAAGGCCCATCCAGTCCAACACTCTGTATCACACAGTGGCCAGAAATACCAGGTGCCATCAGGAGGTCCACCAGTGGGGCCAGGACATTAGAAGCCCTCCCACTGTTGACCCCCCCAAGCACCAAGAAGACAGAGTATCACTTGCCCCAGAGCCCCTATCTATACCTTGTGGCTAATAGCCACTGATGGACCTCTGCTCCATATGCTTATCTAATTCCCTCTTGAAGCCGTCCATGCTTGTAGCCGCCACCACCTCCTGTGGCACTGAATTCCATGTGTTAATCACTCTTTGGGTGAAGAAGTACTTCCTTTTTTATAGAGATCCTCCTGGAACGCTTCTCAATCCACTTACAAAGTGGAGTTGCTAACCGAAGGGGGGGGGGCTGGAGGTCTCCTGGAATTATGACTGATCTCCAGAGTACAGAGATCAATTCCCCTGGAGAAAATGGCGGCTTCATAGGGTGGACTGTATGCCATTATAACTGGCTTAGGTCCTTCCCCTCCTCAAACACCACTTCCCCCAGATTCTACCCCCAAATCTCCCAGAATTTTCCATCCTGGAGTTGGCAACCCTATTATAAATGCTTCTGGGGAAAGTTTGCTTGCTGGTCTAAGATTGCCCAAGAACCAGGAGAGTCTGCCTTTGCCCACTGGAACCACTCTCATCTGAACCGAGACAAACTGTAGATGAAAAACTCCTGTCTTGATGGTAAGCACAGCACTTCCTACGCTTTGATTCCCAGCTTTGCTTTTTTTTCCAGTCGTGGAAGTATTTAGGCTCTATCTTTTGGCATCAGCCATCAAAGAGATAACCAGATGGATGAGATACAAATAAAACAGTGTTTCTGGATAACTCAAGAAGCCATAATTCATGCTTGACGGAGGGTTTAAGAGATTTCAGCAAGATGATGATGATTATTTCTCTTTGGAACAGGCTTTAACCTTTCACTTCATTCGGGACACCAAGAATACTTTTAGCCAGCTGATTTGGAACATCCCTAAGTACAGTAGCTATTAAAGAGTCCTGCTCATTAGGCAAAAGAACTGGAGTAGCAGCAGCAACCCATTACGAAGAACAAGAAACCAGGGTGAAATGCCAGGCTTGATCCAAGCATTCGATGTGTGCAGTATCTATGCACGGAGGATCGCTGTATGGTATAACAGAGATTGGTTTTCCCACAGCCTCCTAAGCATGCACTGTAGAGTTGCCAGCTCCGGATTGGAAAATACCTGGAGATTTGGGTGTGGAGCCTGGAGAGGGCAGGGTTTGGAGAGGGGAGGGACCTCAGCAGGGTATATTTACAAAGAACCCACCTTCCAAAGCAGCCATTTTCTCCAGGGGAACGGATCTCTTTTGTCTGGAGATCTGCAGTAATTCCAGGAGATCTCCAGGTCCCACCTGGAAGCTGGCAACCCAAATGCACTGGTAGGCAGGGTTGTGCATTCCACAGTTCCTGAGCCAAATTCTACATCAAAATACGGTTGCCAGTCCCTCCGAGTGGCTGGCTGGGGATGGGGTGGTGGTGCACTTACTGGGAGTAGGGAGGAATGCCAGGCATTTCAGCGACGTGCCTATGTGACCCAGGGAGGTGACGGCCTGGTATTTGGGCAAAACTCTATGGTAGAATTAGCTTCTACCATAGAGTTTTTGCCCCAAAACCAGAGCATCACCTCCAACATCCCCGACATCACTTTCAGGTCCTGTAGGCATGTCACTGAAATGCTGGGAGTTCCTTCTTTTTTGGGGGGATAAGTCATGTTCAGGTGGTTACCCTAAGCAGCAGCAGGCTTTTTGTTGCTGCTGCTGTTGTTCTCTGAATTTCCCAGGCAGCTCCTGGCTGGCAAAGCCAAGCTCAAGGCCCAGCAGAGCCAACGTCCTAGGTCGCGCCTTCTTCCCTCTCTGCTTTGGGGGCAGCACCCTCCCCTCCCTGCAAGTACAATGCCTGGGGGCACATTGTTCAGGAGCGTATAGAATGGAATCCCTTGGTCCAATTCACTTGAAACTTGGATTGTCTTTAGTGGACAGGCAGCACAAGCTCCTTTGAAGTTTTGGTGTCTTTCTAGGAGAATCCCAGGCCCACCTGGAGGTTGGTAACCCTAGCCACAGGAATAAACAGCTTTAACAGGGGATTAGATAGATTCATGGAGGATAAGTCTATCAACAGCTGGTGGCTGAAGGGGACCTCCACACTCAGAGGCACTAATCCTCTGAATCCCTGTTATGTACTAAACTCGCATTTCGCCTGAGACTGGAGCTAGCTTCGTTTACAGAACAATAGGGGACCAGGATCCTGGAAGGAACCTATTGTATAGGAGTTTTTATGTAAATAGCCAATCACGGGGAGTGGATGTGTATTGGGCGTGGTGTGGAGCACACATTTAAGCAGGGCTTCGGTCCTGTTTGAGTTGTCTTTAAGTTGAGCTAATCACTAAATAAACTATGAGTTGATCACTCTACGCATCTGAACCCAGTACATTTCAATCCCAGAGCCAGGAGGCAGCATCAGAGGAAGGCCTTGGCCTCTATGCCCTGTTGTTGGCCCTCCAGAGGAACTGGCTCTCCACTGTGTGAGACAGGATGCTGGACTAGATGGACTATTGGTCTGATCCAGCAGACTCTTCTTATGTTCTAGTTCTATTATGTCTGACAGTGATCCTTCCACAGATGGGTACTCTGCACTAAGGCTGGATTAAGCTCCAAACAGATCACGAGAACAATGCCTTTTGAGGGGAAAACTCTTTGTTTTCCCCTCAAATGGCGTGGCTCCGCCCCCAGCGTGCGACGTCACTTCCGGGTGACGCGCACGCGGGGG
>NW_015165845.1:155745-161702 GCF_001447785.1 Gekko japonicus | reverse complement strand
GTAGAATTTTTGCTCACATGACTCCACAGCCTAGAGGGAGCATTGGTTGTGGCAAGCATCTCAGAGGTGGAAATTATGGCCAAAAATGCTAATGAGACCATAGGGCAGGATTTCTCATCTCTGCTAATGATCATGTTACAAAATGTCTTACATAGTACTGTTATTAATTAAGAGAACATAAGAGACGCCAATGTTGGATCAGGCCAAAGGCCCATCCAGTCCAACACTCTGTGTCACACAGTGGCCAGAAATACCAGTGCCATCAGGAGGTCCAGCAGTGGGGCCAGGACATTAGAAGCCCTCCCACTGTTGACCCCCCCCCCAAGCACCAAGAAGACAGAGCATCACTTGCCCCAGAGCCCCTAGCTATACCTTGTGGCTAATAGCCACTGATGGACCTCTGCTCCATATGCTTATCTAATTCCCTTTTGAAGCTGTCCATGCTTGTAGCACCCACCACTTCCTGTGGCAGTGAATTCCATGTGTTAATCACTCTTTGGGTGAAGAAGTACTTCCTTTTATCCGTTCTAACTCGACCGCTCTGCAGTTTCATGGAGTGTCCACGAGTTCTTGTATTGTGAGAAAGGGAGAAAAGTACCTCTTTCTTTACCTGCTCTTTCCCATGCATAATCTTATAAACCTCGATCATGTCACCCCTCAGTCGTCTTTTCTCCAAGCTAAAGAGCCCTAAGCGCTTTAACCTTTCCTCATAGGGAAAGTGTTCCAACCCTTTTATCATTCGAGTTGCCCTTTTCTGCACTTTTTCCAAAGCTATAATATCCTTTTTAAGGTGTGGTGACCAGAACTGCACACAGTATTCCAAATGAGGTCTCACCATTGATTTATATAGGGGCATTATTATATTGGCTGATCTGTTTTCAATACCCTTCCTAATAATCCCCAGCATAGCATTGGCCTTCTTTATTGCAGTCACACACTGTCTCGACATTTTCAGTGAGTTATCCACTACAACTCCAAGATCTCTCTCTTGCTCAGTCTCTGCCAGTTCAGACCCCATCAATGTGTATTTATATTTAGGATTTTTGGCTCCAATGTGCATCACCTTGCACTTGGCCACATGATGCAAAAAAGTGAAGGACCAATTTCAGCTCCTTTCTAGCTGCTACGCTTTCAGGATTTGCAGCTTCAAGCCCTTTGGCCATCATTACAGAATCCTGTTTCCTAGTCTGTAGTTACAATCTTGTCCATAGAAACCTCTGGAAACCCAAGCCTGCACAGAGAGATAACAAGCTGATTACGTCCATCTCAAAGCCAAGCTTCTAGCAATGGAAGGATGCGGATGTCCTTTGGGATAAGTTTCCTTTGCCAAATATAACCACGTGCTATCGGCTTTAGGATGAATGTTGTCTGGTGGTACCTGAGATAACGCTGATCCAAATAGGGAAGATTTATTTTTCCTTTAAAAATTGTTAACGTAACTTAAGCTGTTAAAAGTGAATGGATAAGGAATAGCTATCTTCCTTCATTTGCTTTTAATTTGTGATCTGGACATTTTAGCGTGTTATGTATACTGGTTCTCATTATGTATTGTTGCATTATAATGGGTTAAGAAAATAAATTATTAACAAGAAGCCCATCAAATTAAGATTGATACATCATCAATATTTACATATAATTAGCATGGTTCAGCAAAACTTGGAAATGTTATTACCCTCCTGCCCAACTTAAAACCATGTTTTGAATTAAATCAGTGACACATGACTTATTTGAGAATAATAAAAATGATTGAATCCACATTTAATTTTTTTTTCAAGTACTGCAAAAGACATTTTCTTTAGCTGTATAGGCATTTGTGTATGCCTCAGTTTCTTATATAATCTCTAGTAGATGTTTAGCTGGAAAACTTTGCATGGAAAAAAATGCAGAAGCAGGGGAAGATGCAAAAAGTTTAGTGGTAGAGAGATTTGGGGAACAGATAAAAAGTTATATAGGAAATTGGAGTAACTAGGCATTCAACATAAAAAATAAGCTATTTCTGAACCGATTTTCTTTAGACTCAGGTGGGGCAGCCTTGTTGGTCTGAAGCAGCAGAGCAAAGTTCGAGTCCGGTGGCGCCTTTAAGACCAACCAAGTTTTATCCAAGGGAAAAGCTTTCGCACGCACAAACACTTTTTCAGATACGTTGAAATGGAAGTTGCCAGTCCATACATATAGGTAAGAGAGTGAGCAGCAAATTAGCATGCAACATAATGAAGATATTTAACCAGATAAACTAAGCTTGTTATTCCTTGTCCAGTTAGAAAGACTGAGACAGTTGACCACGTATTATTACACTGTCCCTACTATAATATCCATTCCCAATATATTGTGCCGGTTTAATAAATTCCCCTGGAAGGTGAGCATAAAGGCTATCTCGTCATAATCAGACAGGGGCTATAGGGCTGTCGATATCTTTGCTAAAAAGTTGGCCCTGGGTTCTGCATATAAAGGACAGCCCCTTCTATAATATACATTCCCAATTATATTGTGCCGATTTAATAAATTCCCCTGGAAGGTCAGAGCAGTTCTACACTTCCCTCCTCCTTACAGACATCTCTAAAGGAATTACTCACATGTAACAAAATTTTGTATAATGGCACACGCAGTATAAAAGCCCATGGTTGAGTCTTCAGATCACTGACCCCGTCTATTGTGAAATGTGTGTGAGAATTTTGAAATGTTGGATTATAATGGCACATATAGGTCTTTTTTTGTTGCTCTTGGTATTGTGCGTGGCAGTTTGTGTTGTTTTTATTAATACTTTTTGAGCTGATTTTATATCAAAATAAACTGAACGGAACTGAACACCATCAGCCATGTACACCCATGGACCACTGCCCACCTGGGAATTCTACAGGGTCTCAGCTTGTTGCTGATCATTGGTGATGAAGGCCCAGAAGGGAATTTCAGTCACTTTCCATGGCACTGTTGTTTGGCCATGAGCTAAGTATTGGAACATGCCAGGTCTATAGTGCAGCCTTATGAAGAAGATCTGAAGATCACCCTACAGGGGGACAGCTGAAGGACCGGTAGACAACGTAGCTAGACTAAGGACTGCCCACTTTTTCAAATTGTGTCCTTGCTGTCTCCTGATTGGCTGTTCTGGAGACTTCCAGCTCCTGTAGAGCTTCCTGTTTCTCCTTGTTCCTTTTACAGTAGTTAGACTGGCTAGTTTAAGCTTTCTGTATGTTCTATAAGGAGCTGCGGTGGCTCAAGTGGTTAAGACGCTGAACTGCAGGCTGTGGAAGGTCAGTAGTTCAGCCGTTCGAGACCTGGGTGCCGCATGATGGAGTGAGCTCCCATCTCTAGTTCCAGCTCCTGCCAACCTAGCAGTTCGAAAGCAAGAAATTGCAAGTAGATAAATAGGTACCACTTCGGTGGGAAGGTAACAGCGTTCTGTGTGCCTTGGTGTTTAGTCATGCCGGCCACATGACCACGGATACATCTTCGGACAGCGCTGGCTCTTCGGCTTTGAAACGGAGATGAGCACCGCAACTCTAGAGTCGGACTCGACTGGCTTTCGAGCAAGGGAACCTTTACCTTTATGTTCTGTAACAGTTTGTACTTCAACAATAAACCTACTTATTTTTCTCTAAACAGACAGTGCTCCACTTCCTTGCCTATTTAAACTCTGCCAACTTTAAGCCCCTGTGGTGCATCTGCGCTCTCTTCATCGTTCTGTCCAAGCCGTTGCTTGGGTGGCTGGAGAACCACCCCCGGTCTCCCTAGGCCAAGCCACTTTTTTTCATCAGCCTCAGCTCCTTCAACTGCAGTAGTGGGATAATACTAGCCTACCATATCGAGCTGCTGTAAGAATCAGCGCTGTATGGTTGCCAGTCTCCAGGTGGGGCCTGGAGATTCTCTGCTATTACAGCTGACCTCCAGATGAAAGAGATCATTTCCCCTGGACAAAATGGCAGCTTTGAAGGGTGGACTCTGTGGCATTATACTCCACTGAGGTCCTTCCCACCCCCTGGCTCCACCTCCAAATCTCCAGGAATTCCCCAACCTGGAGTTGGCAGCCCTAGTACAGAGGAAATCATGTGGACTTCTGTGGGACTTAATTTATGAGAAAGCATGCTTTGATCACAGTGCATTCTTGTCAAGTCCTTACAATGCGGAAGTTCCAGGAGGTTGACTTCCCAAACAAGTCCTTCCCAGCAGTCCAAAGTATACAGATATTAACTACCCTCAGGAGACCAAAGTCTTCTGTTGTCATCTAAATGCTCCTAAAACATGCTGTATGCCTGCAGGCAGAGGCTGGAATATTTTGGTTCCTGGACCCATTTAGCAATAACCCAACATGTTTCATCTTTACTATGCACAGAATAATTCCTGGGAGTGAAAAAGTGCTCCAGCCAAGTATGTCGTTAAGGCAAGTAAAAGGGACCTTTGGCTGTAGTTCAGCAGAAAGAAATAATTTGACATAGCCTCAAATGCAGCAATTTAAATTCATTGGCTTCACTGTTCACGTAAGCTGTCTGCGGTGTAGCCAAATGCATTGCCTTGTGCTAAGTTGATAGTTTATATTGTGTAATAAGTTTCCACCTCATTTTGATTTAATTGGCAAATTAAAAATCTTTCTCCTTTTAAAATAAAGCCAGGACTGGGGAGGCTTCGGTTCTAATCCTGGCTCCGTTATCGAGGTCACAGGGTGATCGTGGGCCAGGTATTCGCTCTCTCATCCTAACCTACCTCACAGGGACGTTGTGAGGACAAAATGGTGGAAAGGAGAACCAGGTACACTGCCCTGACCTCCCTGAAGGATGGGAAGGATAAATTTGTGACAAATAGATAAATTATCTATAAGAAAAGTCAGACTTAATTGTACTTGATGTTGGAACCTTGGCCAAATCTAATTATGTGAACTGCCTTCAGAAGGTCTACGGAAAGGTGGAATATAAATGTTTTAAATGAATGGATGGATGGGTGAATAAACAAGTAATATAGTGGAAAAGTGAATGGAACTACAGTCTAGTAGGTAATAAACGCCTCACTGACAGAGGATGTAATTCCAACCACTTTGAAAGGGGCGGTTGTGAGATCCCCTCCTGAAGAAGGCACCTCTAGACAAAAATGACAAAAAGGTGCTCAAGTAGATGGTGGCTACAGAGCTTTCGGCAGTCTTGGAGGAGATGGGTTATCTAGATCCGTTTCAATACAGATTCAGACTTTGGGACAGAAACGGCCTTAGTCACCCCTTACTGATGACCATAACCAGGAGGGTGACTCACTGGAATATGTCCCCGGTGATTCTCCTGGACATCTCAGAGGCCTTTGGTACCATCAACTGTGGTCCGCTTCTGGAGAGGCTGGTTGGGTTGAGAGGCAGCATGTTTAGGTATTTCTGCTCTAACTTGACCAGCTGATTCCAGAGGTGGTGCTGGGGGGGGGGACTGCTGTTAAACTCCTGGGATTTATGGGATGGGATCCTGCAAGGTTCTGTCTTGTCCCCCATACTTTTTAACATCTCCATGAAACTGCTGATAAAAGTTTGTAGTGAGCAGTGTTCCCTCTAAGCTGTGTGATGCATTAAAATTTTAGCCTCCAGCTCACAAGCATTTCCCCCTCTATTAGCAACAATGGAGGATGGGGGCACAGCCTTCTGGGGCCCATAGAATTGGACCACCTGGTCCAATCTTTTTTTAAACTTTGGGGGGGGAGGGTTTGAGGAGAGGCACCAGCAGCTATGCTGCAAATTTGGTGCCTCTACCTCCAAAAACAGCCTCCCAGAGCCCCAGACAGGGGTCGTTTCGTAGAAAAAGAGCTAGGGGAACTCATTAGCATAACTCATTAGCATACACCACACCCACTGTCATCACCGGAAGTGTGTCATAAGGCTACACCCCCTGACATAACCAGAAGTGTGTCATAAGGCCACACACCCTGCCCCCAACGGTCCCGGCCGCCGCTGCTGGCCTTGCAGCTCCACTGCCGAGCCCCATGAGGGGCCCGGC
>NW_015165845.1:124297-155619 GCF_001447785.1 Gekko japonicus | reverse complement strand
CCCTCCCTGGCCCCAGGCAGGCAGGGTTGGGGAGAGGCAGGGAGGAAGCAACTTACCCTCCCTCTTCTCCTGCCTCCTTCTGGCTGAATGAGGGCCGGAAGCGGGGTGGCCGGAAGCAGGGGGCGGGGCTTCATCATGTGCCCCCCGTACCTCACCTGGGGGAACTGCGATCCCCCGCGATCCCCCCCGAAATGACCTCTGCTCCCAGATCATTCTCCATTAACCCTTAACCCATTGACTATAATGGTCCCCATAGGCTAGGAAAGATCGATATTTTTTTTTACATACCCCTATTATGCTTTTCAGTATGATTTGTAAGATGCCTTTAGTCACAGTTAAAGTGGGATATAACTATTTGACTAAATATGTAGTTTGGGCAGGTTGTTAACAGTTAACATTTAAGCAACCTCCTGTTTGTTAGGCTAGGCAGGGTTCTGACAATGATTGTTCCACCTCTGTTATACTTGACCTGTACATTTCTCATATTTCATTAACCTCCCCCCCCAAAGTAGACTGTAAGAGTCCCCACCCCCCCTCAGTGCAGGGCGACGGTTCAAGACCAGGTCTACCAATATAGTGAAAAGGGAAGGGTAGACCTGTTCTCTGGAAAGGGGCAGGTAGACCTGCTTTCTGGAGGCCTGGTCTACCCCCATAGAAGACAACAGTTTCTGTAATGAAATCTGACTCGATTCTGTTTTCTCTTATAATGTTTAAATTATTCTTAAATATAGCTGAAATATAGTTTAAAAGAATTCATTCTGGGATTTTTACAAGGTTATGGAAAATAATCTTCTAAAAAACTAATTTATGCAATAGTCAAATGTGGACTCGCTCACAACTTTAAGGCTGCTTGCACGTTCATATTCCAAGTGGAGATAAAATCATGCACAATCACACTTCCCAGGTCCAATGTTCTTCACATAGAAAATTAGTATCTCAGGGAAAAGACAATGGCTCAGTTCAGACATCACAAAAAAGAGAAGAGGAAGAAGAGATTGGATTTATACCTCGCCCTTCACTACCCAAAGGTGTCTCAGAGCGGCTTACGAACTCCTCTCCCTTCCCCTCCCCACGACAGACACCCTGTGAGGTAGGTGAGGCTGAGAGAGCTCTTGACAGAAACTGCTCTTTTTCAAGGACAGCTCTTATCAGAACTACAGCTTGCCCAAGGTCATCCAGCCAGGTGCAAGTGGAGGAGTGGGGAATCAAACCCTGTTCTCTCAGATTAGAGTCCACGCACTTAACCACTACACCAAACTGGCTCTCAGTTAATTAAACCAACTGCAATTAGTGTGATCATCTGAAGACAGGCCCTTGCACTAATTATAGTTAGTTGGAAGCCATCAAATCAGGACCTGAAACTGTGGTTCTGAAATTGGTTGACTAATCACAGCTATGATTTTGTGTAATATACAGACATGGGCATCCTGTTTTAATCCTGGCTTGTTCCTTGGGCCCTCCTTTACTACAATGCAGTCTGTGATACTAGTTGGATATCCGTAGGATGCAGGGGGCAACAAAGACAATGAATCCATCATTTGTTGATGATGATGATGAAGAAGAAGAAGAAGAGGAGGAGGAGTAGTAGTTTGGATTTATACCCCGCCCTTCACTACCCAAAGGAATCTCAGAGCATCTTACAATGTCCTTTCCCTTCCCCTCCCCACAACAGACACCCTGTGAGGTAGGTGGGGCTGAGAGAGCTCTTTTGGTTGACTGCTTGTGAGAGAACAGCTCTGAAATAACTTGTAACTGACCCAAGGTCACACCAGCAGCTGCATGTGGAGGAGTGGGGAATCAAACCCGGTTCTCTCAGAGTCCACGCTCTTAACCACTACACCAAACTGTTGAGACCAACGATGACATAAATGATGATCTACAAGCTGAATGCTGATGTCATAAATTAAACATAGTTCAAGTAGACCATAGTTTTGTATTATGTCTAAACCAAGACAGTATTAGAACACTTGCTATGCTAGATCTCCACAGTAAAGTTGTGAATGCAAAGGCACATTCAGTCAGACTGCTTTTCCTGATGGGTTTTAAGGCTTTTACTAGGCTGGAGGTTTTACAAGCTACAAATGTTTTTGCTTTCGGATGGTCACTGGTTTAGCACACACATTATTCTGTCTAACTGCGGCTGGGGTTAATATTCCCACAAATTGTTGCCGGCTGGCTATTAACTGTGGAGCTGACATGGAAGAATACCTGATAAGGAGTGTGGCAGGTTCCCATGGAGGAGCGTTCGCTGCTTCACATCAATGTGTTTTAATGCATCCCAGATCACTTGAACAGCGCAACCCGTTTAATGAATCCTGTTTTATTGCTGCTTGAGGTTCTTCCAGCAGGGAGATTCTTTGGACCGTGTCTTGATGACCCTAGACGTGCTCTCATCCACTCTGGCTGTTTGGCAATGAGGTGTGAATATACATGGGGAGGAACGGTGGCTGCAAGGGGGATGAGGTGTTTAAGACTTGTGTGTTTTGTCAGTTCATAACTTGGCTTCTGTGCAAGCCCAATGAGGAACAGTTCCTTCCGGTGATAGTTTGTAGGTGCACTGAGGCTTCTCGTCAGGAGAGGAGCCTTGGCTCAGGGGTAGAGCATCTGCTTGGCATGCAGAAGGTCCCAGGTTCAATTCCTGGCATCTCCACTTAAAAGAACAAGGTAGTAGGCAGGGGTCATTTCCTGCAGGAGTGCACAGGAGTGGAGCTCCGGCAGTAAAGAGCCCAGGGGGCGGGCACATGGAACAAACCCCACCCCCTGCTCCCAGCAGCCCTCAGTCAGAGAAAGAAGCAGCCAGGTAAGTTGCAGAGCTCCCCCCGGCCCCCCGGTCCAAAACACTCCAGTGTCACCTTTAAGACCAAGTTTTATTCAGGTACAAGCTCTCCCTCCTCTGCGAGGACAGATCTGCACGTTCCCCCCATAGCTAGCAATCCAAAACTGTCCAGTGGAGCCTGAGCAGTGGGCATTGCCTTCTGACACACTTCCGGTGATGGCAGGGGGTGTGGCATATGCAAATATGTTATGCAAATAAGTTATGCTAATGAGCTCCTGCACCTCTTTTTCTATGAAATGACCCCTGGTAGTAGGTAATGAGAAAGACTTCTACCTAAGACTCTGAAGAGCCTCTGTCAGTCTGAGTAGACAATACTGCCCTTGACAGAATAATGGTCTGATTCAGTATAAGAACATAAGAGAAGCCAATGTTGGATCAGGCCAATGGCCCATCTAGTCCAACACTCTGTCACACAGTGGCCAAAAATACCAGGTGCCATCAGGAGGTCCACCAGTGGGGCCAGGACATTAGAAGCCCTCCCACTGTTGCCCCCCCCCCAAGCACCAAGAATACAGTGCATCACCTGCCCCAACCTGTGAGTTCCTATCTATACCTTGTGGCTAATAGCCACTGAAGGATCTCTGCTCCATATGCTTATCTAATTCCCTCTTGAAGCTGTCCATGCTTGTAGCTGCCACCACCTCCTGTGGCAGTGAATTCCATGTGTTAATCACTCTTTGGGTGAAGAAGTACTTCCTTTTATCTGTTCTAACCTGACCGCTCAGCAACTTCGTGCATGTGTGTGTCCTTTGGGGTATTCAGTAGTGTCTGAAATGAAAGAAAAGGTATCTCTAGGGCTGTGGTCACACATGCTAAATAATCCACTTTCAATCCACTTTCAGTGCACTTTCCAACTGGATTTTTACTGTGTGAACTTCCAAAATCCATTTGTAAAGTGCATTGAAAGTGGATTATTTAGTCCGTGTGACCGCAGCCTAGGAGTGTCGCCGAACAACCCTCAAAGTGTGACTACTAATTGCCACGGGAACTCTTCATCCTGGATTCCACAGAGATGAGCTAGTCATAGAAACATAGAGCTGGAACATAAGAACATAAGGGAAGCCAATAAGGAAAGCATCCAGTCCAACACTCATTCACACAGTGGCCACAAATACCAGGTGCCATTAGGAGGTCCACCAGCAGGGCCAGAACTTCAGAAGCCCTCCCACTGTTGCGCCCCCAAGCACCAAGAATACAGAGCATCACAGCTCCAGACACAGTGGTCCCTCTGTACCTTGTGGCTGATAGCCACTGATGGACCTCTGCTCCGTATGTTTAACCAGTCCCCTCTTGAAGCTGTCTATGCTAGTAGCTGCCACCCTTTCCTGTGGCAGTGAATTCCACATGTTAATTACTCTTTGGGGCTGAGTTCAGACTGGCAGTTTGGCCCGATATAGGCACGTTTCACAAACAGATTAAAGGGGCCGGTTCACACAGACACAGCTGTCAGGCGTTCCCCAGCCATACTCAACCCATCCTATGACGATTCCCTACTGTGTTAAAAAAGTACTAGGTGAAAGCTGTAGCAAACACTGGAGGGTGTGTTGATCCCGCTTCCTGGAAGTGTGCACTCTAAAAGTGGCAAACAAGCCATATTGTTGCGGTGCTGCGCCTATGCACATAGGCGCATGTCGCCAGAGTGAAAGAAACCTGCTTACAGCTGCGCCTCCACCAAGAGCAGGCCAACAGTGTGAACGCTTCCTTGCGCCTCCTCCCCGGTTTGTTCCCGCATCAGTAGGTGTAGTGCGACCGGGAATCCCCAGCACAACTTGGTCCGGGTCTTTTTGTCCCACCTCCCTTGTGGTTCATACTGCCAGTCTGTCCTCAGCCTGGGTGAAGAAGTACTTCCTTTTATCTGTTCTAAACCTACTGCTCATTAATTTCATTGAGTGCCCATCAGTTCTTGTATTGTGAGAAAGGGAGAAAAGTACTTCTTTTTCTGCTTCCTCTATCCCATAAATAATTTTGTAAACCTCTATCATGTCGCCCCTCAGTCATCCTTTCTCCAAGCTAAAGGGCCCTAACCTCTTTAAACTTTCTTTATAGGGAAGAGGAGGAGGAGGAGGAGGAGGAGGAGATTGGATTTATATCCTTCCTGACCTTCAGTACCCGAAGGAGTCTCAGAATGGCTTACAATCCCTTTCCCTTCCTCTCCCCACAACAGATACCCTGTGAGGTAGGTGGGGCTAAGAGAGCTCTTTCGAGGACTGCTTGTGAGAGAACAGCTCTGAAAGAACTTGTAAGTCAGCCAAGGTCACACCAGCAGCTGCATGTGGAGAAATGGGGAATCAAACCCAGTTCTCCCAGATTAGAGTCCGTGCTCCTAATCACCACACCAAACTGGCTGGTGTTCCATCCCCTTAATCATCTTAATTGCCCTTTTCTACACCTTTTCCAATGCTATAATCTAACATCTTTTTTTTTGAGGTACGGAAGGGACGCTAAGGGTCATCTAGTCCAACCCCTGCAAAATGCAGGAGATTCAGAGCTACCCCCCACTCCCCCAGTGATTCCTGCTCAAAGGCAAAACACCTCCAGGATCCTGGGCCAATCCGGCCTGGAGGGAAATTCCTTCCTGACCCCAAAGTGGTGATCGGCACTACCCTCGGCATATAAGAAAGGGCCACAACAGCTGAGCACTGGGCTCATCCCTTCCTGCCTGTAAAGTACTGGGTTCGCCACATGGAGACTCGGACTACGACATGCGTTCAGACGCATTTATTGTACTTCACACACAAGACAAGAAAGACCGGCCCTGCAAGGGCCAACTATATACACTCCACCTGGCACACCCCGGTTCCCATTGGAGGGTTTGAATTTCCCGCCAGAGGGTCTATTGGTGGACACAAGGTGGACTAGGATCCTAGGTTACCTTTGTGTTCAGGACCAAGGCTCCTACTTTAGCCGTGGACCCCTGGTGGCAGTCCGCATACATGACACTGCCCACCGTCTCACGATTTGCCTAAAGTCATGTGATTTGTTCCCTTAGGATGCATAGAGGGTGGGGTGTAGGGTTTAGAGGGAACATTTCTCTGTGAGTCTGTGGTGGCTTTTCACAACCCTGACCTCTAGTTCATGAAAGGCTGGAATAAGATTTTTGTTAGTCTTTAAATTGCCACGAGACTTGTGTTTATTTTTGCTCGCAGCATGGCTAGCCCTCTGGTATTCTGTATACTGTACATCGACAGATATCCGTAGCCATAGAAACAGCTGAGAGACATAAATATAGAGATCCACTGTGAAAGTTAAGTAACCTTCATTACCTTTGGGAAAATAAAGCTCCCCCCCCCTCCTTTTTTGGCATCAACCTGACACAAATAATAACCTGGCCCCATAATGTCTATATTCTCCTATGATTAAACAGCTGAGCGTACATTGAGACGGGAGGCTGGTACAGCGATACCGCCTCTTAATTCCCTTTTGGACAATAAGATGTTGCTTTGTTTTTCGAGAGCGCCGGGACAGACCTTGGTGGCTTGAATGTTCCGGAGAGGTTATGATAACAGCCTACTTCGGCCAGTGGAAATCACTGTTTCGTCGGGGCACACAGAGGCTTTATTATACTTTATCGCACAGACAGGCGTAATTTTTTTGAATGAGTCATGCGATGAGCAGTCCAGCATCTTATCCCTGACTCCAATCTGAAATAGTACTAGTAATAAAATACACCCCAAACACTTAGCTGGGGAGGGGAAAAAACCCAAGCCAGGCTCTATAATAAGAGTATTGGCAAATGGATAGAGACATTCAGACTTGGGGTCGCTTTTTGGTACAGTGGGATATAAATGGATATAAACGCTGTCTGAAGGAGTTGTGGTGGCTCAGGTGGTTAAGATGCTGAACTGCAGGCTATGGAAGGTCGGTAGCTCAGCAGTTCGAGACCCGGGTGCCGCATGACGGAGTGAGCTCCCGTCTCTAGTTCCAGGTCCTGCCAACCTAGCAGTTCGAAAGCAAGAAATTGCAAGTAGATAAATAGATACTACTTCAGTGGGAAGGTAACAGCGTTCCGTGCGCCTTGGCGTTTAGTCATGCCGGCCACATGACCACGGAAACGTCTTTGGACAGCGCTGGCTCTTCGGCTTTGAAACAGAGATGAGCACCGCAACCCTAGAGTCGGATTCGGCTGGCTTTCGAGCAAGGGAACCTTTACCTTTAAACGCTGTCTGAAATCTCAGTTCCCACCTCGCTGCACAGAAGGGTGAGGCAGCAAAGGAGAAAAAGCAGGTTAAGAGTACAGTGCGAAAGATCCCTGAGATGCAATGCCTGGCAAACGTCAGAGGGCTTGTGGGTAGGGATATGGAGGGGGGGGCATGATGCCACTTCCAGTAAAACAACAGACGTGACATGGACAGCTGGAGTAGGGTTGCCAGCTCTGGTTTGGGAAATACCTGGAGATTTTGGGGACTGAGTCTGAGGAGGATAAAGTTTTGGGGGGGATTCAATGTGGTACAATGCCATAGAAACCACCTTCCAAAGTGGCCATTTTCTCCAGGTGAACTGATCAGTGTCGCCTGGAGATCATTTGTAATCCCAGGAGATCTCCAGCCACCACCTGGAGGTTCCAGCCACAAATGGACCACAGTGACTCAACCAAGGTTGCACCCCACCAGTGTTCACTGTGCAAAAATGATTCTAGTCCAATGACACTCCATGAGAGCCAGCAGATGCCGAGAAAATACAAGATTAATTCTGAGTAGGAGGCGTAGAGCATGGGCTCCGAGTATAAAGCGACCTGACGAAGCATTGAGGGAAACAGATTGTTTACCTGGGGAATCTGTAGTCGCGTGGCAATCGTTGGAAGCAGCAGCCGCACTGCATGACATTAAATAAAGAAACAAAAAGAAGAAGCAGCAGCAAATTCATGGACTCTAATTGGACTAGAATCATTTTTCCACAGTGAACATTGGTGGGGTACCACCTGAAGGTTGGCAGCCCTAAGCTGTAGGCAGGGCTTTTTTTGTAGAAAAAGCCCAGCAGGAACTTATTAGCATAATAGGCCACACCCAACAGCAGGAAGTCATTAGCATATTAGGACACACCCAGACAGTGCAGGTCATTAGCATATCAGGCCACACACCATGCCTTCCCTTGGCTTGTCCAGGCAAGCAGGCCCTTGGACAGGCCAGGGAAGGCATGGGGTGGCGTTTAAAAGCCTCCCTGATCCTTCCAGCCCCCCCCCGGCCCTCTTGCCTCGGAGTCACGGGGGGGGGGAGGCGTTGTCCAGGCCTTCCCTCTGTAGCCAAGCATGCAGAGGTTTTGGCTGTAGTGGGCGTGGCCAAATCTGAAGCCAGCCAGTTCCTGTGCGTTCCTGCCCCAAAATAGCCCTGGTTGTAGGAATCCTAGAGCTACCTATGTCACTTTTGTTTTTTTACTGGAAATTATGTAGTGCACCATGTGACGCTGTGGAAAAAAATTCTCCTACCACTGCATGGAGTGGCAGCAGGCAAGGGGAGCAGCCAGGGCACAGGATGCCCCTCCCCTGGGGAACCGGACCCCACCTGAGACAGTATTGCTCTAAAGGCCCCAACGGGGCAAATGGAGCCTTGAGCGGCTACATAAAAATACCTTAGACATTAAAAGTCCAAAAATTAAATCAAACATCAGCATAAAAGCCAGTGTACTAAAAATAGTAGTTTTTAGAGCCATTTTGGTGTAGTGGTTAAGTGTGCGGACTCTAATCTGGGATAACCGGGTTTGATTCCCCACTCCTCCACTTGCACCTGCTGATGTGACCTTGGGTCAGTCACAAGCTCTGGCACAGCTGTCCTTGAAAAAGAGCAGTTTCTGTCAGAACTCTCTCAGCCCCACCCACCTCACAGGGTGTCTGTTGTGAGGAGGGAATCCAATCTCTTCTCTTCTTCTTCTTCTTCTTCTTCTTCTTCTTCTTCTTCTTCTTCTTCTTCTTCTTCTTCTTCTTCTTCTTCTTCTTCTTCGCCAACTCATTAAAAGCAACGGGGGGGGGGGAACCCAGGTTCTTAAAAGCAGCATACAATCCCACTGACTAGAGATTTTTTAAAAGAGAGAGAGAGAAAGAGAGTGATAGAGAAAAGAGGAGAGAAAAGGGACGAGCAGAGCAGCATTTTTATGGCCAACCAAGAATATATACACGGGGATAAGAAAGACAAAGAACGGCACAGAATACATGACAATTAAAAGGCAGGTCTCTGTTGGCAGATCTCTCTGAGGAGGGAGTTCCACAAAGACATATCACAAACTCACTATCAACAGCACCTGCGACATCCATGCCACAGGCCATCTGTACATAACGTACGCTGAAACCCTAGATATATGCAAACGGGGGGGGGGAGTGCTCGTGACGCTGGGTGACAGTCGGAAGGATTTCATTGCAGCTCATTAGCTGGTGGAATTAGCAAATTTATGTTTCCAGTCCAAAGCTGTTCAGTTTCATAATGGGCTGCAGCAATTAGAAAAACGCACACACCTCTAGGTAGATTCAAGTCCAGTAGCACCTTAGTAAAGGTAAAGGTTCCCTTGCTCGAAAGCCAATCGAATCCGACTAGGGTTGCGGTGCTCAACTCCGCTGTCCAAAGACATTTCCGTGGTCATGTGGCCGGCATGACTAAACACCAAGGTGCACGAAACGCTGTTACCTTCCCACCAAAGTGGTACCTATTTATCTACTTGCAATTTCTTACTTTCGAACTGCTAGGTTGGCAGGAGCTGGAACTAGAGACGGGAGCTCACTCCGTCATGCGGCAACTCGGGTCTCAAACAGCTGAACTACTGACCTTCCACAGCCTGCAGTTTAGCGTCTTAACCACGTGAGCCACTGCAGCTCCTTAGAGACCAACAATATTTTGAGGGTATAAGCATTCAAGAGTCAGTGCTCCCAGGGAACGCCGTTCAAATCTAGCTGTTCTACTGCAGACCAGTACAGCTACCCTATGAAACACATAGCTGTGCACACGCTTCTAGACATACAGTAGTCTAGAGCTGTGATTTCAGAGATTAAATATAGGCTGGGTCTTTCTGCCTGATGGCATTGCCCACATATTAAATGGGCAGGTACTTGACTCGTGCTATGTAGTAAATAAAAGTATAGGTAAAGGTAAAGGTTTCCCTTGCTCGAAAGCCGGTCGAATCCGACTCTAGGGGGCTGTGCTCATCTCCATTTCCAAGCCAAAGAGCCACGCTGTCCGAAGACATTTCTGTGGTCATGTGGCCGGCATGACTAGACACCAAGGCACATGGAACACTGTTACCTTCCCACCGAAGTGGTACCTATTTATCTACTTGCAATTTCTTGATTTCGAACTGCTAGGTTGGCAGGAGCTGGGGCCAGAGATGGGAGCTCACTCTGTCACACGGCACTAGGGTCTTGAACTGCTGAACTACAGACTTTTCCGGTCTGCAGCTCAGCATGGCACAAGCCCACGTCATTTAGTTACAACTGTCAGAGGGATCTCCCTATACATTAACATGTACTGTCCTACTGACTGGTCCAATGAAATTGTCATACCATGTGTGGAAAGCCCTTCAGAGCTACATTTCCTATGTAAACTGGTTTGCTCAGCGAAGTCCCAAGAAAGAGGGAAGGAGAAACCACCCAAACCAGCATTTGCTAGTAAGCACAATGCTATGGGATGTTGTTTTTGAAAACAATGGCCAATGCCAGGCACAACCGTCTACAAATGAACCAATTTATTATTTTTTTCTTTGCCATTTCCTGAATTTTATTGGGTGCCCACATTGGCCATTGCAGATATTCCCAGGGAGTCTCTCTGGAGGGGGAAACACCCCCCCCCCCATGACCCTATGAGTAATAGCTAAATGTCTTCGGTTTCATTTTTCAACTTCAAAAGCTTAATTATTGCTCCTAATATGGCTACCCGTTTCTGAATTTGCCAGATGGGGGCAATAAATTAAAAATGATGTAAAATGCCGTTGGTCCCTTCTAATATGGAGTGTGCTTAATAGAAAATTTAGATTAATGAGCAAAAAGGGAACGCGTTTCCAGTGCAGGCAAACCTTGCCTGTTTCAGTGCTATTAAATCTATGGGGATGGGGGGGGGGAAGGAGGAGTCAAGGGGAGCACTTTATTTTTGGTGGATTTCCTTGGGAACGGTGACATTGGTGCTCAATTATCGCTAGAAGACCCAGCAAAATCTTGTTGCTATTTCTGCTTGGGTGCTTGTAAAAGACAGCAGAGACAGTTCTGGGGTACAGTGCTCCAGTTTCTCTCCTCCTGGGCTGAAATGAAAGAAAATGAAAGGATAGTTGGTCAGGAAACACCTTTGGAGAACAGCATTAGAACATAAGAGACGCCAATGTTGGATCAGGCCAAAGGCCCATCCAGTCCAACACTCTGTGTCACACAGTGGCCAGAAATACCAGTGCCATCAGGAGGTCCAGCAGTGGGGCCAGGACATTAGAAGCCCTCCCACTGTTGACCCCCCCCAAGCACCAAGAAGACAGAGCATCACTTGCCCCAGAGCCCCTAGCTATACCTTGTGGCTAATAGCCACTGATGGACCTCTGCTCCATATGCTTATCTAATTCCCTTTTGAAGCCGTCCATGCTTGTAGCACCCACCACTTCCTGTGGCAGTGAATTCCATGTGTTAATCACTCTTTGGGTGAAGAAGTACTTCCTTTTATCCGTTCTAACCCGACCGCTCTGCAGTTTCATGGAGTGCCCACGAGTTCTTGTATTGTGAGAAAGGGAGAAAAGTACCTCTTTCTTTACCTGCTCTTTCCCATGCATAATCTTATAAACCTCGATCATGTCACCCCTCAGTCGTCTTTTCTCCAAGCTAAAGAGCCCTAAGCGCTTTAACCTTTCCTCATAGGGAAAGTGTTCCAACCCTTTTATCATTCGAGTTGCCCTTTTCTGCACTTTTTCCAAAGCTATAATATCCTTTTTAAGGTGTGGTGCCCAGAACTGCACACAGTATTCCAAATGAGGTCTCACCATTGATTTATATAGGGGCATTATTATATTGGCTGATCTGTTTTCAATACCCTTCCTAATAATCCCCAGCATAGCATTGGCCTTCTTTATTGCAGTCACACACTGTCTCGACATTTTCAGTGAGTTATCCACTACAACTCCAAGATCTCTCTCTTGCTCAGTCTCTGCCAGTTCAGACCCCATCAATGTGTATTTATATTTAGGATTTTTGGCTCCAATGTGCATCACCTTGCACTTGGCCACATTGAACCCCATTTGCCATGTTGACGCCCACTCGCCCATCCTTGACAGATCCCCTTGGAGTGCCTCACAATCCTCACTGGTTTTCACCACCCTGAACAACTTTGTATCATCCGCAAATTTAGCCACTTCACTGCTTACTCCCATCTCCAAATCATTAATGAACAAGTTAAAAAGCAGTGGACCAAGTACTGATCCCTGCGGTACCCCACTGCTTACCACCCTCCACTGAGAAAATTGCCCACCTACACTCACTCTCTGTTTTCTATGAACTAGCCAGTTTTTGATCCATAAAAGGACTTGTCCTTCTATCCCATGATTTTTGAGCTTACTTAGGAGCCTTTGATGAGGAACTTTATCAAAAGCTTTCTGGAAGTCAAGGTAAATAATATCTATTGGATCCCCCTTGTCCACATGTTTGTTCACCCCCTCAAAGAACACTAACAGGTTAGTGAGACAAGATCTTCCCTTACAGAAACCGTGCTGAGTCTGCCTCAATAGGTTTTGTTCATCTATGTGCCTACTAATTCTTTCCTTAATAATGGTTTCCACCAATTTACCCGGTATCGACGTCAGACTGACTGGCCTGTAATTTCCCGGATCTCCTCTGGAACCCTTTTTAAAGATGGGAGTGACATTAGCTACCTTCCAATCCTCAGGAATGGAGGCAGATTTTAAGGAAAGATTACATATCTTTGTCAGGAGATCTACAAGTTCACATTTGAGTTCTTTCAGAACTCTCGGATGTATGCCATCTGGGCCTGGTGATTTTTCAGTTTTTAAGTTGTCTATCAGTTTTAGGACCTCCTCTCTCGTCACCTCAATCTGACTCAGGTCTTTCAACACCCCTCCTGAAATCAGTGGTTCTGGAGTGGGCAAGCACTTCTCATCTTCCACAGTGAAGACGGAGGCAAAAAATGCATTTAGCTTCTCAGCCATTTCCCTATCATCCTTCAATACTCCTTTTACCCCTTGGTCGTCCAAGGGCCCCACTGCCTCCCTGGCTGGTTTCCTGTTTCTAATGTATTTGAAGAAAGTTTTATTGTTGGTTTTTACGTTTTTTGCTATATGCTCCTCATATTCCCTTTTTGCCTGCCTGACCTCAGACTTGCATTTTATTTGCCATAGCCTGTGTTCCGTTTTATCAGCCTCACTGTGACTAGCTTTCCACTGCTTAAAGGAATTCTTTTTACTTTTTACAGCCTCCATTACTCTGTTTGTTAACCATGCAGGCTTTTTCCTATACCTGTTTGTGCCTTTCCTAACCTGCGGAATATATATTTTTTGAGCTTCTAGGATCGTAGTTTTAAATAGATCCCAAGCTTCCCCAATTGTTTTGACCCTTTCTACTTTTCCTTTCAGTTTCCTCCCCACGTGTCCCCTCATATCAGAGAAATTACCCCTTTTAAAGTTAAAAATGGTTGTGTGAGTCTTTTTGGCCAATTCTCTATTTGTACAAATGATGAACTCAACAACATTATGATCACTGTTTCCAAGCGGTGCAATCACTTTTACATCTCTCACCAGGTCTTGAGTGTTACTTAGGACCAAATCAAGGATCGCCTCTCCCCTGGTAGGTTCCGTGACCATCTGCTCCATAGCACAGTCATTTAGAGTGTCTAGAAACTCAATCTCTTTTTCCCGGCTAGAACACATATTGACCCAATCAATGTGTGGGTAGTTAAAATCACCTATTATTACACAGTGTTTTTGTCTAGTTGCTATCTTTAAGGCATTCATCATTTTATAATCCTCCTCTATCTTTTGATCTGGTGGGCGATAACAAACTCCCAGTGTTAAGTTTCCTTTTGGCCCCCCTATTTCAACCCATAGAACTTCCAGAAGCGAATCCAATTCACTTAGCCTCTCAATCTTTCTAGACTTTATACCCTCTCTGACATACAGAGCTACCCCACCTCCAACCCTTCCCCCCCTATCCTTCCGATATAATATATAACCGGGAATCACTGTGTCCCACTGATTTTCCTCATCCCACCAAGTTTCAGAAATACCCACAATGTCTATTTTTCCCTCCGACACCAAGCACTCCAACTCCCCGATTTTACCTCGGACACTTCTAGCATTTGTATAGAAACAGCTGTAATTTCCCTTACAAGTTAAGCCTGCATCCTTCCTCTTGCTATCTCGAGTCGTTGTCCGGCAGTCCATGTCACCAGCCATGGCCTCTGTGGACAATTTCAATCCACCTCCCTGTAGAAAAGCAACCGGTACCCCCTCACCTCTCTCAGATGAGCCAACCCGAACCAGAGACTTTTCATCTCCTGTCGGCTTTCCCCCAATATTCAGTTTAAAAGCTGCTCTGCCACCTTTTTGATTTTAAGTGCCAGCAGCCTGGTTCCTTCTCGGGACAAGTGGAGACCGTCTCGCCTGTACAGCTCCCTCTTGTTCCAAAAAGTATCCCAGTGCCTAACAAACCTGAACCCTTCCCCCCTACACCATCGTCTCATCCACGCATTGAGACTCCTGATCTCTGCCTGTCTCTCCGGCCCTGCGCGTGGAACAGGTAACACTTCTGAGAAGGCTACCTTGGAGGTCCTGGACCTAAGTTTCCTGCCCAGCAGCCTAAATTTCTCCTCCAGGACCTCACGACTGCATTTCCCCACATCGTTGGTGCCGACATGCACCACGACCACTGGCTCCTCCCCAGCACTATCTACCAGCCTATCTAAAACACGCGTAATGTCCGCTACCTTCGCACCAGGCAGGCAAGTCACCATACGGTCAGTACGCGGGTTCGCCACCCAGCTGTCTACCTGCCTAAGGATCGAATCACCCACTACCAAGAGCCCCCCTCCCACCCTGCTCAGGGATGGTTCCTTGGTGCAAAAGGAGAGCCGCTCACCAGCTGGGGAAGAGGTCCCTTCTGAGGGCACATTCCCCTTATCCTCAGCATGGTGCCCTGTTTCCCCTAGACCCTCATGCTCCCTGACAGCAGCGGGGCTGCCAGATCCAGAGTGGGACGTAGCTAACAAGTCCCCGAGAGTCTTTTCTGTGCGCCTAGCTGACTGTCTCTGCTTCTCCAGGTCAGCCACCTTGGCCTCAAGGGAGCACACACGTTCCCTGAGAACCAGGAGCTCCTTGCACCGAGGACACACCCAAGACTTCTGCCCAGTGGGCAGATAGTCATACATGTGACACTCCGTGCAAAACACTGGATAGCCCCCAACCCCCTGCTGGCATTCTGGCTTCATAATTCTTTTAAAATAAATAAATATAATCCCCCTTTTAAACCCTTGGTATTTATGTGGTTTTTGTTATCAAGTCAAATTATTTTACGGGAAAGACAAAGAGCCTAGGGCCTTGTCTTTCTGGCTCTTTTTGGGCTTCTTACAGAGTGTTTCCTTAAATAGAGGCCTCCCCCAGCAGAGGTCAGGCAGCAGCTATTCAAATTCAAATTCACCCAGGCACTCAATCACAGGCAAAACAATGCCCCTTCCACTTCCTCTCAATTACAGGCAATCCCAGTCAAACAGTGCCCGTTCCTCTCCCACACTCAATCAGCCAGGACTCTGCAAGAACTCTAAGTGCTTCCACACACTGCTAAACACAGTTTTCCCACAAAATATCCTTAGCTGAATTCTCTCAGCTGAAAGCAAGTAAAAGAAACCCACTCACCTCTCTCACAGCTCTCTCTCCTGCTCCTGCTCAGAGCTCAGAGCTCAGCTGGTCTCCACATGCATTCTTGTTAATCTATGTCCCATCTTTCTTCCAGGAAATGCAAGGTGGTGTAGCTAGCTGAGTGTAGTGCTCAGAGTGTTGAACTAGGATGTGGGAGACCCAGGTATGAACCTCCACTGGGTGACCTTGGACTAATCACTCTCTAGAGCTTTTTCAGTTGTTGCCATTTTGGCTCTCATTGCACTATCTGTGATCCTCTGAGTACATCTGGTTGCCATTTTGTGGGAATAGGACATGTATTTTTCAGCTCTGGTATGCATGGAAGTGTATTGTCAACAAATCTGGCCTTCCAGTCAAGCTTACAGAAGAAGAGGAAGAAGAAGAAGAGGAGGAGGAGGAGGAGGAGCAGCTTGGATTTATACCTTGCCCTTCACTCAGAGTCTGAGAGTGGCTTACCATCTCCTTCCCTTCCTCTCCCCACAACAGACACCCTGTGAGGTAGGTGGGGCTGACAGAGCTCTGAGAGAGCTGCTCTTGAGCAAACAGCTCTCAGAGAACTTTGACTGACCCAAGGTCACCCAGCAGCTGCATGAGGAAGAGTGGAGAATCAAACCTGGTTCTCCAGATTAGAGTCCACTACTCTTAACCACTGCACCAAAGCCGGAACATACTTGTGTTTCCCTGTCAATAAAAATGGCAGCCACGTGTATTGGCTATTGGGTCATGGATAGCTTAATCTGCCTTTATGTGTAGTTTGAAAGGCAAAATTTTAATGATGAAAAGTGCTCGTGGTCCACCAATGACAGCCTTCCACCAAATCTTCCCCCAACTAATAAAGGCTTCCTTCAACAACATTCGATTTTTCTCCATTTGAGGAAGCCTTCCTCCATCAGAAAGAGTCTCTGCATACAGCACTGTTCAGTGTATACCCTGCAAGGGGATAAGATTGACAATGGCCCATAGATGTGCATTCTCTGTAGTGGCCCCCCACCCTGTGGAATGGCTTGCCTGAGGAAGCCCCCCACCATGCTCCTGTCCTTTGATAGAAAGCACGAGACAGAATATTATTTTATTATTATTTATTTACAAAATTTGCATCCTGCCTTTCTGCCCTTAATGAGCCCATCAAGATGGCTAATGATTTAAAACATACATGATAAAATCCCATTTAAAAACCATTAAGATCAACCCCCTCCTTGCAGCGTCATTAAAACAGTTAAAAATAGAGTTAAAATATGCACAAAGCATTTAAAAAATTGTAATGAAAACATTGGATAGTAAGGAGGTGACATTGACGGAATGCCAAATGAAACAGAAAAGTCTTTACCTGCTAGCAAATCTCCCTGGGGAGAGAGTTCCAGAGCTTTGGTGCCATGACTGAGAAGGCCATCGTCACCCAGGTTGCCACCTGCCTAATCTCAGGAGAAGGAGAAGAAGAATAGGAGGAGGAAGAGGAGGAGATTGGATTTATACCCTGCCCTTCACTTGGAGTCTCAGAGTGGCTTACAATCACCTTCCCTTCCTCTCCCCACAACAGACACCTTGTGAAGTAGGTGGGGCTGAGAGAGCTCTGAGTGAACTGCTCTTGAGAGAACAGCTCTGAAACAACTGTGGCTTGCCCGAGGTCACCCAGCAGCTGCATGTGGAGGAGTGGGGAATCAAGCCAGGTTCTTTCAGATTAGAGTCCGCACTCCTAACCACTGCACCAAAAGTTAGGGGCACTTGAAACAGGGCCTCCGAAGATGATCATAGTGGTTGGGTAGGTTCATAAGGGAGACAGATTCATAAGGGAATTGTTCAGGAGCAAATGTCTATAAAGGGAATAAGTCTGTACTCTAATAGAACGGAGGGTGCTTTTATAAAGGGAACCAGATCATAGCATATTCTGCAGTTTCCTTTATGTATTGCTTTGCTCTTACTGCACTGTTTTGTATTTCTGTAATTGTATTTGTGCATGGCTTGCCACATATCATGTCTAATACCTTTCTTTGCATTGTTTCTTGTTTTTGTGATGCTAATCTTATTGTAGTGTTTATTGGATTTCTCATGCTTTTTGACTGCATTGTCTTACATTGTGTAATCTGCCTTGCATCCCAAGTGAAAAAGGAGGGCTGTAAATAAACTACGGCCCCGGTCACACAGCAAAGTTGCCACGGGAGAGGCATGGATGGTGGGCAGATTATCCGGGCACGATCACACCCCAACATCTGGGAAGTGGAGTGCACCCGTGGCTTACCGCCAACAATGCGAGTTAAAAAACTAGTACCTCCAAGGTACTAGTAAACGTTTGCCACGGGCTGCCTCCAGACGCCCGTGGTATGTTCGCACCGGCGCGTGGCATTCCCCTCCAGTCCCTCGTTTACCCACCTGCGCCGAGAGAAGGACCGGTGGTGTGCCACTGGTGCGTCTGATCGCGTAATCGCGGATCAAACTGCACCGGGGCAATTAGCTACACCTCCCTCCGCGATATCCGGCCAGTGTGACCGGGGCCTAAAACAGTAAACCAATAAAATGGGGGGGAAACACCTGTATCAGGCCTGCGTAATTTGTGACCTACCAAATTGAATGCAGCCAGCTACCAGTCATGCAATGCGGACTGCCAAATGTCTGACAATCCTTCTTTATCATGTAGGGTTGCAACCTTTGCACAGAAGTATTTGGGCAGATTTTTGCCTGCAGCCATCACCATGCCGTGCCTGCCATGCTTTCCGTTCTCCCCTCCAGGAGTTGGAGTATCCAATACTTCTTTCTTCCTTGTCCCCAGACATCTTTAAAGGCAATGCAGCAAATGCACATAGTAGGGTTGCCAGGCAATGTTCCCTCTAAGCTGTGGAGTCTTGTGAGCAAAAATTCTACTTTGTGAGCTACTGGCATTAAAGTGGTGAGCGAGCAATTTGGCTGCTGCATAAATCAGTTTGCTCTGGAGCCATCCTTCCTGAGCGAAGCCAAAAATGTGTGAGCTGGAGGCTAAAAAACTGTGAGCTAGCTCACACTAGCTCAGCTTAGAGGGAACACTGTTGCCAGGCTGTCCCTAGCAACTGGTGAGAGGTTTGGGGGTAGGGATATGGGGGCGGAGGAACTACAATTTCATGTGTGGCACACAGGCAACCCTACACCCAAATCTGTTTTACCATAGAATTTCTGTTGATTCCTAGAGCTATCCTCTGTCACTTCTGGAGTTTCACCAGAAGTGACATAGAATAGCTCTAGGAATCAAACTCTACGGTAAAACAGATTCAGGTGTAGGGTTGCCAGCCTCCAGGTGGGGCCTGGGGATCTCCTGCTTTTACAACTGATCCCCAACTGACAGAGATCAGCTCCCCTGGAGAAAGTGGCTGCCTTGGACTCTATGGCACTGTACCATGCTGAGGCCCCCTCCCCTCCCCAAACCCCACCCTCTCCTGGATCCATCCCCAAAGTCTCCGGGCATTTCCCAACCCAGTTTGTAAGCTGCTCTGAGACTCTGAATGAAGGGCGGGGTATAAATCCAGTCTCTTCTCTCTTCTTCCCCTCTGGGTTTTCCCTGAGAGTGACATAATGATGCATGTGACACTCCTGTTTTCCCCCCTCCCACCACCTCTTGGAGCAGCAGCAGACGACAGGCCTAGAACATACAAAACTCTCCTTGCTGTGGTATCTTTAAAAATCCCTTTTGAACAAGGGGTTCCACAGAAGGGGTGCTGAAAAGACAGGCAAGTGGTAAGAGATGGTAGTGTGGGTGCAGTGAAGACAGGGTTGCTAAGGAAGACAGATTTTCTTTTAAAATATTCAATTAAAATCCCTCAGATTGCTTTTAATAATCACTGGGAGATTCGTGCCAGTTCTGGTAGACTCCAGTCCAGTCTGGGAGGTTTGGCAACTCTTTTCTTATGCAACCTCTGATCGTCAGAGCAACTAACAGGATGTTTATGGAGCCCCTGGTGGGGCACCATAATGGCTGGCGGGCTACGCTCAGCTTGGTAGTTCATAAATTGGGTAGGCTTATTTTACATGGTGTCAAAGTGTATGTTTATTCCCACACAATCCACATGGGAGAACAAGCTTCCCTGCCAAGTTTCATGGATGTCCACTTCTCAACATGATGGGAGATTTGAACGAGCCAGCCCTATTTGACACTGTGTAAACGTTCAGAGTTGCAGAGCACACAAAGTCCACATGTTCCGTTTCTCCGGATGACAGGGAGCTTTGTGCCTTCTGTGAAACCGTATACCTCTGAGAAAGTGAAGGCCACCAATGAGGGGCTTAATGGTTTTACCCATTATGAATGGGATATGGCCAGTCGCATCAGACTGGAGCCACTCTTGGAACTATTACGGGCCTGACAGTTTTATTGGGGGTTATGGACTGTGCCGATAGAACTGAACGACTATCACTTTGTGCCTGCTGCACTGATTCTGTCACCGAAGAAAAGGGAATTCAGGACATTCAACAGGGTTCAACTTAGATTGTATGGAAAAGCATTGCAAAAAGTCAGGTACCAGCTTGAGGAGCAGCAAGAAACTTCAGGGAGGGGCTGTGGCTCAGTGGCACAAGCATCTGTTTTCCATGCAGAAGGTCCCAGGTTTAATCCCCAGCATCCCCAGCTACAAAAGGATCAGGTAAGTAGGTTATGTGAAATACCTCTGACTGAAACCCTGTGGGAGCCAGTGCCGACGAAAAAAAGGCTGACCTTGATAAGACAATCATCTGACTCAGTATAAGACAACTTCACATGTGTGTGTCCATGGTTCCTTCTGAGTAACCTGCAACTGGACACAACAACAGATGACATGACAGAAAAGGAAAAAAAGAATTCAACACTGTGTTGCTAGTATAAATTATGGTCAGCATGTGTATATACGTGACACTTTTTTCGTTGATCCGAAACATTTCACACAATAATCTTAGAAAGTAGTTCAATGGTATTAGCTCTGGAAGGCAGAGCGGGCCGGATATTGCGGGGGGGAGGTGTGGCTGTTTGCCCCAGAGTGAACTACCGCGCAGCAACCAGATCAAACGTCCCGCCTGACGTCCCGTGGTTGGGGGGAGGTGCCGATCATACCTCACTCCTGCGGCGCGGCAAAGAAGCGGCGCCGTGGGGGTTGTGTTGTTTTTTTTAACCCAAGTGTTTGCATGCGCCGTTGGGTGCTTGTGCGCACCCGTGGAGACTTGACAAAAAAACCTTTTCGCGACGGGACATGGGCGGGCGCCGGATGCCATGAGCTACCACCAAAACCGTGATCTGACACCCGCCCTTGCCCTGCGGTTTCCAGAAACTAATACCTCGGAGGTACTAGTTTTTTACAGCGCATCTTCGGAGTGAAGCCTCGGGTGAGCCACGGGAGCTCTACGCTTCCCAGATGTGACGGTGATATTGCGCCCGGAAAATCTGCATATCTTTCATCTCTCTAGCGTGCCTAATGCTCCGTGTGACCGGGGCCCAAGAGTGTCTTCCTGAAGCCAGCATATGAGTTCATGGCTGAGATAAAAACGGAGCTGAGAACTTCCTGGATCCCTTCTTACGTACTCCACAACACCCAGGGTTGCCAGTTCTTGGTTTGGAAATATCTGAAGATTATGTGGGTGGATATGGGGAGGGCAGGGTCCTCAACAGGGTGCAACGCCATAGAGTCCACCCTCCAAAGCAGCCAATTTCTCCAGGGGAGCTGATCTCTGTTGACAGGAGATCAGTGGAATAGCGGGATTCGGGAGATCTCCGGGCCCTACCTGGAGGGTAATACAAAAAGAAAGAAGAAACCCGCCGTGTAAATAAACCTCCAAAAATACTCAAAAACACGAAATATGATACTCATAAATTATTTACATAATCAGCAATAGCAAACATACAAAACCATTTCGATACAAACCTTGAAGTGCATAAAATTAAATTGTGCAAATAGGGAATTTTTTTTTTCCATGTGTCGCAGAACAAAGGATTCAAATGGAAATTACAAATTCAGAAGTTCACTCAATATACCAATGATCCTTCAGGTGAGTAGAACCCTCTGTTCCTGAATCCTCTGTTCTGCTCATATAGCAGCTCTGAAGCTTAGTTCCAGCTGACGGGCGGCCCAGTGTTGTAGCACCTTGTTTCAACCAAAGTTTTATCCAAGATGGAACTGTAACAACTTACAGTTTGGTGCAGAGAGCCAGTTTGGTGTAGTGGTTATGGATCACATTGTTGATGTACTGGACGGCGTATTTGAAGCGTCCAAATAATAAGAGTTTCAGGTTGCTGTTTCCTTGGGCAAGCCATAGTTCTGGCAGAGCTGTTCTCTCAAGGACAGTTCTCTCAGAGCTCTCTCAGCCCCGCCTACCTCACAGGGTGACTATTGTGGGGAGGGGAAGGGAAAGGAGTTTGTAAGCTGCTCTGAGACTCTGAGTGAAGGGCGGGGTATAAATCCAATCTCCTCCTCCTTCTTCTTCACAAGATCCAAAATTACTGCATAGTAAAAATATTTCATGTCACTGCGGTGTCTTTGAGTATTTTTGGAGGTTTATTTATACAGAGGGTTTTTTCCTTTCTTTTTGTCTTCACTTCATCCGTGTATCTCACTTTTGGTTCCGCCTGGAGACTGGCAGCCCCAGTAACACTAATTCTGAAAAGCTTAGGATAATGTAGGGCAGGGGTGGCCAAACTTGCTTAACGTAAGAGCCACATAGAATAAACGTCAGATGTTTGAGAGCCGCAAGACACAGACAAATACTACACGTTTTTACTGGGAAATATGCAAATCTGGTTTTTATTAACATTAAACGAGACTGCCAGAAATAATATCAAAAGCGGAATAGCAGATATTGATAATGATATTTATTTGTCCAATGATATTTGTTTGCTAATGATATTTACCTTCCCCAGCCACCCTGCCAGGAGCCGCACAATATGTGTGAAAGAGCCGCATGTGGCTCCTGAGCCACAGTTTGGCCACCCGTGATGTAGGGGCCCATTGTCCAGGCATGCTGAGTCACTCACTCCCAACAAAAATTACCTTTGGCTTCAGCCCAAGTTTGTGCTGCAGCTATGACAAATGGCCACCACTCCTCCCAAAAATTTATTCACTCCCTTTTTGCCTTCCTTGTTCGTCCTACCCTACTTTTTGTATTCAGTCAAATGGAAATTTTTTTAAATGGCTTCCATTAGCTCAGGGTTTTAATAACATGAGTCAGTGACAAGAAGATTGATAGCTTCTTCATCTCAATACCAATCTGAGCATTGTCACACTTTGGGACACATATATCTTAGGGATACATTGTCCCCTTACCTCGCATCACCCCTGGAGAACACAATGGGAAGACCTCCAGTGACTTGAGTAGTAAAGGATGGATTTAGAAGAGGATTAGGATGAGATTCTTGGGGGAAACGGCCTTCTTTTTCCCCTCTTGGTTTTGGACACTGTCCAGGGAAGACAGATGTAACAACTGTCTTGATGCAGAGCTTATGGGCTATAAATCAGGAGAATTATATGCCCCTGCCCAATTATAATGATGAGTGCCAAAGAGAGACAACAATCATACTCAGTGTTCAGGAACTGTAGTGTGATTTCATGCTGTGACAGTGTTCCAAATAGTAAAGTTTTATTTTATCAAATAAAATCATAGTTGGGGGGGAAATGCCCAGTAACAAGTAATAAGAGATTCGATATATTCATGAGAAACCTAACTACTATCATTTCTCTGGGAAATCCTTGTACTGGAAGGCTGGGGAAGACCCAAGGGCCATTTATTTCAACCTGGCTATCATGGTTAGCTTGTCTGTATACAGCTGTCCTCCAATGATTACTTGAATCCTTAAAAAAAAAAAAAAGCAGTTTCTCTTAGTGACTATTCTTGTAACATCTTCTGACACGAAGCCCCAGAGGGAATCGTGGTGTGAATCTGTTCTTCCCTTGGTTTTTACTCTGTTGCTAAGCCGTTTCAAACGAAGGTGCAGGGTTGTACCCTCAGCTTTTCTGTTCTTGTCCAATTACCCTCCTGACTACAGCCCTTGTCCTGGGGGGCTATTATCCATGCATGTTTCACAGTTTCCATCAAATGAATAGTCCATCTTCAGCATCCTGTCTCAAGACGGGGCGCACTTTCGCCTGGTCACTCGGCCCCGGTCTCCCGGGACCCGATCCACTGCATTCGGCCGTGAAATGGCCCCTTTCCCCACACTTCAGACAAAGCCCTTGGCGCATATGTTGCTCCCGAGTAGACTCGGACTGCCGCACCGGTTTCCCTTTCGGAGCCGAAGTGGTAGGCTTACCTTCCACAGTTGCGATGTCCAGGCACAGGGTGTTCAGGCGGGTTTCCGCACTCTCTGCCTCTTGCATCCATGCCGGGAGGGAGACCGGCTTCCCCGCCACAGCCCCAGCTGGGAGATGTGCCCAGGCCGGGTCCGGGTCCAGCACCCCAGCCTGCCAGCCCGAGAGGCCTGGTGATTCATTGCCCGAAGGACCTCATCGTTGGTCTATAATCCTTTAGACTGCTGATTGGGGATTTTTTTGGTACGTAGTCATATTCTGTTGCCTCCATGAACTGGACATTGTTGTCCTGGTCCTGCGAGACAATACCAGGTACCTGTTCAGGTTCAGGAAGGGAGATGGACACATTTTTATATATTTGTCTCACATCCTTTGAAGCCTTTTATAGGTCCATGCTACATTGGATCACATTGATCCCCTGAGCCGCGGTGCATTCCCTCCCCGGCACGATCCGATGCTGGGGGAAGCCACGGTGGGGAAAGGGAGGTTGCCAAACTGCGCATGTGTGAGCATGCACAGTTCAGCCAGAACCCTGGGATGCGCTGGCAGAAGGACGCGCCGGCGATCCCATGGCCGGGCTTGATGCGGCTGTGCTGGAAGGTCCACCTCGGTAGGTGGTGTATTTTTGCTGTGGCTTTTCAGGCGGAAGGGCTGGATCGGGGATGGGTGCGCAACGCTTACCAGATGTTGCAGTGGGATCGTGCTCGTTTGCTGCAGCCCCGATCCATCCCTCTCCCAGCCCAAAACCTTTCATGTGACCGGGGCCAATGATCCTCATCTGTTGCTATATTTTGTTGTATTTTTTTAAAAAATACCATGGCTGACTGAGGTCATATCATGGCGAAAGAACTACTGGAGTATAAGTGAAGAGGGCCACCAATGTTTCATGAGGATTAAAAAGCAAGTCTGGGATGGTACAAATTAATCTCTGAAGATTCAGCAGGGACTAAGGCTACGGTCACACTGGAGGCTTGCTGCGATCTGGGTGCGCCTCTAATACGATCGGCTTAAACGGTTGTAGGAAGGGGTGACCAGACAGCACTCCCTGAATTGCACCGGTCTTGCTCTGCAGCATCCACATTACCACTTTCCATGCACATATATACTTATGTGCACAGCCCTACCAGGCAACCTCCCCCCCCCCCACACACACACAACTGAGACGGAAGTGACCGTTCACATTTCTCATCCGGCATCCGGTCGCGCTAGGGGAGTTCAGACATCCAGAAAAGCCGAGTGGAAGCGCAGGCATCCATAATGATCAGACTTTCCCCAGTGCCTAAATACTCCGGTTCCAATGCACAGCACTGCAGGGTGGCAACAACTGGGCTGCAGAAGGCAGATGTTGTTGTGATTGTGCTCTTTAAATCCACACAGGTAACACACCTATTTCACTGCAAACTCCTCGTGTGACCGCAGCCTGAGTCACTAATCACCTGACAACAGAAAGAAGCAGAATTTTTTCAAAAGAGGCAGGGCTTGGATTTGAACCCCTTATCACCCTTTTCCATGGACCGCTCTTATCCCTGGGACAGATAATGATGGATGATCTTGATCAGACTTTCATGCAAAGATCTGTTAATTTGGAGATACCAAGGATTGAGCATGGCATATCTGCATTACCCACTTACTCACGGAGCCATGGCTTTCCCTGGAGTTAAAGCAAAAACAACAGAAAGTTCAAGAAAAAAAAAGCCCTAAACACCTTGGAAACCCCAGCTCAGCCAGGATAAAACCTGTGAGTACCCCCTTTGTGAAAGCTCATTCCCTGCCCTGAAAGTGGATTGAAAGCGTGTGTGACCACAGTCAGGGTTTAGGGAGAGGAGATACTTCAATGGGGTACAATGCCATAGAGTCCACCTGCCAAAGCAGCCATTTTCTCCAGTAAACAGATCTTTGTCACCTGGAGATCAGTTGTAATAGCGGGAGATCTCCAGTCACCACCTGATCAATACATTTAACAACGTTTAATGATATTTTTGGCTCTCAAATGTTTTATTCATTAGCAAAGTTTCCCACGAAGAAGCCTGTGTGAAACAGGCGATAGCTCACCTGTTGGAGTCATGTTTGTGAGCCTTGTTGGAAGCACAGAACGGAAGATAAGTCAGCTGACAACCTCCATCGCTTCCCATTTTCAACAAGGTCAGATCACAGCAAGGACACTTGATGGCTGAAGTACATGGAGTTCACTTGTTGAACGAATGAGTGTGACTGTATCAGCAGTTTATAAGGGACACTGAAAAACTGCTGAGTTTCTGATACATAGAAACTGAGATATCTATTGCATTACATACATTTAATTGTTTATATAAAGTTCATTTTTTCATTATTTTTCACGATGTGTACACTTAGTTGACCACCTGGAGGTTGGCAACCCCAGCTGCTAGCCAGCTGTATGTTCCTCAGCACTAGCTGATGACATCATCATCCAGGGCCAGAAGAAGGCTCTCTTTAGTTACTGCCTTAGTGGACCTTCTTTCTACCTTCCCTTCTGAGGCCCTGGGCAAGGAAAGGTCTATGTCTGGACAAAACCAATAAAGAAACAGCTCACCAACTGCAAAGTAATGGCCTGATAAAACAAAATGAAACATCAGTACAAGCCTATCGGTCTGAATCCAAGATGGAAGCCATTTCTACTACAGGGCAGACCTATCTGGCATTCTCCCCATGTCACTGAAGATTCAGCAGGGACTAAGGCTACGGTCACACTGGAGGCTTGCTGCGATCTGGGTGCGCCTCTAATACGATCGGCTTAAACGGTTGTAGGAAGGGGTGACCAGACAGCACTCCCTGAATTGCTGATCTCTTTCACTGATCTCTTTCAAATGCATCTGCTGGGGGACTGTCGGGAACAGCATGGTGGCACAGTGGGGGGGTCTGTGTTGGGAGGAGACATTGATGGAAATCCCCCCCCCTTACCCTGGCATAAAATTATTGGGATATTTGGTTAAGATAGCTGAGTTTTGACCAGTCATAGAAGTGTGATACTGAGGTCCCGGTCACATGGAGAATTAGCTGCACAATAGCGACAGCTGCCGTGTGGATTTTATGGGTGCGATCACACGTGAACATCTGGCAAGTGTCCCGCACCCGTAGGCAACCCGTGGTGCCTTGCCGAAAATGTGGAGTTAAAAGATACTTGGAAAAGTGCAGTATTTTCTGGGAAACGAGCGGCGTGGGCGGGCGTCTGATCGCGGAAGTGCTGGTATTCCGTTGCATCCGGTGCCTGTCCGTGTCCCTCTGGATGTTTTTTTTTGGAAGCCTCCATGGTATGCGCACAAACACGCATGTGCACAAATGCGGTACTGCTGTGTTGCCATGCTTCATTATCACCGTGTGATCAGTGGTTGACGGCCTGAGCACGGAGCCTTGGGGGAACATGGGATTCAACAAGGACCATAAAGTAAATTGCTGTAAAGATAAAAAATAGAAGATTAAACACACATATTTTACAACCAATAAAAATCAATGAATGTGTTACAAACTTACTTCAGAAGTAAAATAACCAGGCACAGGATAAATATGCACATGAAACCTTTTTATTGGCTGTATAGATTTCAAAAATATTTTTTATATAGATTTCAAAAATATTTTTTATTGGTTGTAAAATATGTGTGTTTAATCTTCTATTTTTTATCTTTACAGCAATTTACTTTATGGTCCTTGTTGAATTTATAGTTTGTATATATTCCTGATTGTGTTTTTATGAATGTAACTATTTACCATCTAGCCACACTTGTATGACCTCTGAGGAAGGCCGATTCGGCCGAAACGCGTCAGGTCAACTCTTTTAGCCCTGGTTATGGTTATGTTTTATATATATTGGTTATAATTGGGCCCCTATATATGTTTTAATTTGATATTATCAATAAATACATGTACCTCTTTTTATGAAAAGGTTTTAATATTGGCCCTCCTTTCCACTAACCTTTGTTTGGTTTTGGAGTTCTTTGTTAGGTTTAGTTTCTTTCCCTTTTTTGTTCTTGCATCATTATACCACGCTTCATTTTTCCCCCTTTATTTTGCTCTGGGGCAAAAAGCCCCCTTTCCCCCCCCCCCCCCGGATTATCTCGCTCATGTGACTGGGGCCTGGGTGTAATAAATAAATCTCCCAATAAGTATATTACAAAAGGGCAAGTTTACATTTATTCCAGTAGATCCAGTTTGCATTCAGGTTGCAGTCAAAAGAAGAGAGAGAAGCCTAATCTAAAGAGAACTTTTCCATAGTGGTCAGCTTGTCTGGCATCATGTGTGTGGGAGCATGAGGGCACCTGCAGAGACATTTATTTATATTTATACCCCACCCTCCCCGCAAGTGGGCTCAGAGCGGCTTACAAGGGAGCACTAGTGCTCACACATAAGAACACATTAAAACAGAATAAAACTGTAAAACCATTTAAATCAACAAAGAATAAAGTGCTCAATAAGAACAGGATGGCCTCCATAGTTTGCAGGGGAATGTCAGGCTCCTATTAAAGGTGGTATTGCCTATAGTTGGTACATAGTCCGGTGGTACCAGTGCCGTGTAGTATTTTGGCAGATCTTCCGTGGCCGTCCTTCCGTCTCGTTATTAACCACATGATGGTGGTAGTGGTGATAGTGGTGGTAGTGGAGGCCCCTACGTAAAAGCCTGGTGGAAGAGCTCCGTCTTTCAGGCCCTGCGGAACTGCATGAGGTCCTGCAGGGCCCTGATCTCCTCTGGGAGCTTGTTTCACCATGTAGGGGCCACCACTGAAAAGGATCTGGCCCTGGCCGCCGCAAGCCTTACCTTCTTGGGGCCTGGGTTTGCCAGGCGATGTTGTGTCCCCGACCGAAGTGCTCTTGGGGGTATGTATGGGGAAAGGCGGTCCCTCAGGTAGATCGGACCCTGGCCATCTAGGGCTTTAAAGGTAAGTACCAGCACTTTGAAATGGATCCAGTATGCTATTGGCAGCCAGTGCAGTTCTCTTAGCACAGGCTGGATGTGCTCCCACTTAGGGGAACCCATCAATAGCCTGGCCGCTGCGTTCTGCACAAGCTGCAGCTTCCAGATCTGCGACAAAGGCAGCCCCGTGTAGAAAGCATTACAGTAGTCTAGCCTCGAGGTGACCGTCGCATGGATCACATTGTTGATGTACTAAGACATAAGTGTCTCCATGGAAGGCCATGGGAAGTGAGAGAGGACAGAGGGAGAGAAGAGGGGTCAGAGGGCAGCTCCCAGGTTAAGTCAAAGAGAGGCATCCTATTCAAGGAGAGAATACCTACGGACCCTTAGGATAATGTAGGGCCCCATTGTCCAGGCATGCTGAGTCACTCACTCCCAACAAAAATTACCTTTGGCTTCAGCCCAAGTGAGAGCCGCAAGACACAGACAAATACTACACGTTTTTACTGGGAAATATGCAAATCTGGTTTTTATTAACATTAAACGAGACTGCCAGAAATAATATCAAAAGCGGAATAGCAGATATTGATAATGATATTTATTTGTCCAATGATATTTGTTTGCTAATGATATTTACCTTCCCCAGCCACCCTGCCAGGAGCCGCACAATATGTGTGAAAGAGCCGCATGTGGCTCCTGAGCCACAGTTTGGCCACCCGTGATGTAGGGGCCCATTGTCCAGGCATGCTGAGTCACTCACTCCCAACAAAAATTACCTTTGGCTTCAGCCCAAGTTTGTGCTGCAGCTATGATAAATGGCCACCACTCCTCCCAAAATGTATTCACTCTCTTTTTGACTTCCTTGTTCGTTCTACCCTACTTTTTGTATTCAGTTAAATGGAATTCTTCTTAAATGGCTTCCATTAGCTCAGGGTTTTAATAACATGAGTCAGTGACAAGAAGATTGATAGCTTCTTCATCTCAATACCAATCTGAGCATTGTCACACTTTGGGACACATATATCTTAGGGATACATTGTCCCCTTACCTCGCATCACCCCTGGAGAACACAATGGGAAGACCTCCAGTGACTTGAGTAGTAAAGGATGGATTTAGAAGAGGATTAGGATGAGATTCTTGGGGGAAACGGCCTTCTTTTTCCCCTCTTGGTTTTGGACACTGTCCAGGGAAGACAGATGTAACAACTGTCTTGATGCAGAGCTTATGGGCTATAAATCAGGAGAATTATATGCCCCTGCCCAATTATAATGATGAGTGCCAAAGAGAGACAACAATCATACTCAGTGTTCAGGAACTGTAGTGTGATTTCATGCTGTGACAGTGTTCCAAATAGTAAAGTTTTATTTTATCAAATAAAATCATAGTTGGGGGGGAAATGCCCAGTAACAAGTAATAAGAGATTCGATATATTCATGAGAAACCTAACTACTATAATTTCTCTGGGAAATCCTTGTACTGGAAGGCTGGGGAAGGCCATTTATTTCAACCTGGCTATCATGGTTAGCTTGTCTGTATACAGCTGTCCTCCAATGATTACTTGAATCCTTAAAAAAAGCAGTTTCTCCTAGTGGCTATTCTTGTAACATCTTCTGACATGAAGCCCCAGAGAGAATCATGGTGTGAATCTGTTCTTCCCTTGGTTTTCAATCTGTTGCTAAGCAGTTTAAAATGAAGGCGCAGGGTTGTACTCTCAGCTTTTCTGTTCTTGTCAAATTACCCTCTTGACTACAGCCCTTGTCCTGGGGGGCTATTATCCATGCATGTTTCACAGTTTCCATCAAATGAATAGTCCATCTACTTCAGCATCCTGTGTCAAGACGGGGCGCACATTCACCTGGTCACTTGGCCCCGGACTCCCGGGACCCGCTCCACTGCATTCAGCCACGAAATGGCCCCTTTCCCCACACTTCAGACAGAGCCCTTGGCGCATACGTTGCTCCCGAGTAGACTCGGACTGCCGCACTGGTTTCCCTTTCGGAGCCGAAGTGGTAGGCTTACCTCCCGCAGTTGCGATGTCCAGGCGCAGGGTGTTCAGGCGGGTTTCCGCACTCTCTGCCTCTTGCGTCGGATGTTGCCATGGGGGGGGGGATCCTCCAGGAGGGTGAGGACGGGTTGCTTCATCCTTTGGCATACATGTTGAGGAAGTTAAATGGCACTGAGCATAACTGGGCCGTTTGGGAAAAGGAGGCGGGGCAATAAAGCTTGCCCTGTCTACCTGGAGACAGTGTGGACTGATCATAAGAACTTGTAAACGCTCAAAACACCTCGGTGTCATAATGCCAAGCAACTCCAGTGGGCAGATTTCTTTTCCAAATTCCAGTTCACCCTCCATCACTTCCCCGGCTCAGCGAACTCTCTGGCTGATGCCCTGTCCCGCCTACCCCAACACGATAGCCAACGGGAAGTTGTTTTGGACTCGGTGTTCATGCCTTCACATCTGGGCAGGGCGGTGACAACACGCAGCCAAGCACACCGCAATACTCCACCCCGTTTGACGCAGAACCCTAACCCTCCCCAACCAGAAGGGGCGGGGGGGGGGGACTTGTCACAGTAAGTTCACCTCCCCACT